>NW_022680592.1:0-142872 GCF_009764315.1 Trachypithecus francoisi | reverse complement strand
TGATTTTTACTTTATGACCCTTTGGTCCCAGAAGATACTTGACATAAATTTGATTTTTTTAATGTATTGAAACTTGCTTGGGGGCCAAGCATATGGTCAGTTTTGGAAATTGTTTCATATGCAGTTGAAAAAATGTATATTCTGTGTTTGTTGGTTGGCATTTTCTGTAGATGTGTATTAGATCTATTTAGTCAAGAGTGCAGTTTATGCCCATAGTTTATTTGTTGGTTTTCTGCCTTGATGGTATGTCTAGTGCTGTCAGTGGGATGATGAAATCCCTCACTATTATTGTATGACCACCCATCTGTTTCCTTAGGTCTAGTAGAGTTTCCTAAAACTGGATACTCTGAGGTTGGGTGTATATACATTTGAGTTAGATAAATCTTGTTGAATTAAAATCTTTATTATTATATCATGCCCTTCTTTGTATTTCTTTTTTTACTATTGTTGAATTAAAGTCTGTTGTATATCTTTTAATAATAGCAACTCCTGTTCTTTTTTATTTTCCCTTTGCGTGATACTTCTTTTTTTACCCATTTACTTTGAGTTTATGGGTGTTTTTACACATTAAATTGGTCTCTTGTAGAAAGCACATGGCTGAATCTTGCTTTTTATACAATTTGCCAATTTATATATTTTAAGTGGAATATTTAGGTTATTTATATTCAAGGTTAATATTGAATGTGAGTTTTTATTCTTGTCATAGTGTTGTTAGTTAGTGGCTGTCATCTCAATTGTGTAATTGCCTTAGAGGGTCTATGAACTTTGTATAATACTTATGTGTATTTTTATCATGTCAGGTATTTTGGTTCCATGCTTAGAACTTCTTTGCGCATATTCTGTAAGACCAACTTAATAGTGACATATTCACTTAGCATTTGTTTTGTCTGGTAATGAGTTTATTTCTCCTTCATTTATGAAACTTAATTCAGCATGATATAAAGTTTTGGTTGTCTTTTTTTTTTTTTTTCTTCAAGAAAGCTAAAAATAAGCCCCCAGTCTCTTCTGGTTTGTAAAGTTTCTGATGAGTCTGATGAGATTTCCTTTATAGGTGATTTTACATTTCTCTCTAGAAGGTTTTAAGATTTTTTGTTTAGTGTTGATTTTGGATAATCTGATAACTATATAGCTTGATGATGTTTGTCTTGTATAGCATCTGCCAGGTGTTCTCTGAGTTTCCTATTTCTGGAAGTCTATCTCTCTAAGAAGATCAGGGAAACTTTCTTGAATTAATTCCTTAAATATGTTTTTCAATTGTCTTATATTTTCTTCTTCTCTCACAGATTTGTTTGTTTTGCATAATCCCATATTTCTTGGAGGATTTGTTCATTTTTAAAAATTACATTTTCTTCATTTTGTCTGACTAGGCTAAATTTTAAGACCAATGTTCAATATCTGAAATTGTTTCTTATACTTATTCTAGAATATTATTAAAAATCTCAACTCTATTTTGAAATTCATTTAGTACATTTTTTGTTGTTTTTTTTTATAATTTCTGGATTTTTAAAAGAGAATTATCTCATCTCTTATAATCCTGAATTGGTTTTCTGGCTTCTTTGTGTCATTCTTAAACTCTCTCTTGGATTTCATAGAACTTCCTTATTGTATTTTAAACTATTTATCATTTCAGAATTTTCATTTTGGTTAGGATTCATTTGTAGAGACTTAGTGAAATTATTTCAAGGTGTCAAACACTGTATCTTTTTGTATGGCTGCTGCTGGAGTTCTTGCACTAATTCCTTCTAATATGAAGTGGCTGTCACCCTTTATTTTGTGATTTGCTATCATTTAGAGGAAACTTTAAAATTTGTATTCTGTTTTTCCCTTCATAATATTACTGTGGTGTATGTTGTGTAGAATTATTTGACTTTATTTCTGGGTGTTTTCAGGGGACCAAGGCTCTGTATGGATTCCATAGTATGGATAGGATAGCTACTTTGTGGCGGCTTTCTTGCATGCTGCTTGTTGAAGTGGAATATTGGATTATGAGCCTACACACTCTATTCTGCAGGGTTTGGGGTATGTGTATAGAGGTTTCAGTGAACTTATCTCAAACACTACCGCTGTGTTCTTTTGCCAGCAGGTTTTTTTTTTTTTTTTTTTTTTTTCCTATTTGGTCTTGTAGTGAGTCTATAGTCCAGTAAATTGCACTTAAGAGTATGATATGGTTCTCCCATGGACAGCCCAATCATGAGCGGAGGCACCAGCCCTGATGGGGGTTGGAGGAAAGTTCATGTGGGGACATGCTGAGGTCTCACGGGGAGCATTAAGGGGACTGTATCAACATATCTTCCTAGGAAAGCAGGGATGTGGTCCACTTTCCCTTCACACCTTGTCACAGGGATCATAACCTTTGGTTCATGCAGACACTGACCTTTGGCTCCCTGCTACAGTGCAACTGAGATCCATACAAATTTCCTTCTGGCAGCTACCACTGAAATGGCCTGAGTGCAGCACCACAAAACATGCTGGAAATTCTGTCTCCAAGCGTACCTGTGCCATCCCTCAGCAGGCAAAGTCTGTCGCACCTGCAACAGTGGATAGGGAGAGCAGTACACGACCCCTAATGCACTTCCATTCCTGGCCACTGATGCTGACCCTTCAGGGATTAGCACCACATTCATGTTTTCTTTGTCCCAGGAGGTGTTTGGTGGGTCATGCTCCCCACTAGGGACTGCCCACACCAAGGGCTAAACCTCCAGTGATCTGGCAGCTCCCCAGGGTTCCATGAGTACACTGTAGTTGCCAAAATCAGAGTGGGTTCTGGTTATGTTTGTGGGGGATCTGGTGATGTGGGGACATAAGGGTAGGTTTCCCAGGTAGAACAGTTGCACAAAATGAGTGCACAACCACAGTGGCACCTACTAACCTAGTCTGGGTCTGAAGGAAATGCAAATTCACCTGCATGAGCTGGCCATCCAGTGCTCTATCCCCAGGAAGTACCCAAATCACTACCAACAGTGTTGCCTGGGATTGCAAGGCCATAGGGGATTCCCAACATTTTGGTAGTCAGCAGTATGTCTCAGGAGTGAAGGGAGTAATGAAACCTCCCCATCTGCCCTTTCTCTGGGACTCCAGGTTCCTTCTTATACTTTCCTTTTCTACACCTTAGCTTCTACCCAGAGGCTTTCCAACAGGTGCCAGCCCTCTTTCCTTAGCTTTCTATTCAAATAATGACAATTCACCTTTCACTTTGTGTTTCTTTCTGAAGAAAACTGGCATCTGATGTATCTACTCAGTGATCTTGAAAAAAATATTAAAAACTAAAAATAAATTTTAAACTAAATGTTTAAAAACATTTCTTCAATGAAAATATGTCCTTAATCTATAAAAATACGTATTAGATATGTACTAATTAATTCCCAAGGTTTCTGAGAGTGCGTCTCATATTTTACAAGAGATTAATCTAATTTAACGATTAATTTTTAACGTATTATTACACAGGCCTTGCATTTTCTTAAACAATTGATGTAATAAAAAGTCTTTAATTACTTAGCCTGGTAAAAATTCCCAAACCACTCAACTGACTCAATCCTCAACAAAGTGTCACTATCATGATTTTTCCCACACTTTATTTAGGGCATATAAATCATTTCCATTCTGAGCACTAAATTCTCAGGTTTTAATCCTAATAGGTATAGATGATCTTACAAACTATGGGGTACAATGATTTATATTATTTATATCTGATACTGTAACCTTCGCTCAAATGGGGGAAAAACTGACTGTTTTTCTGCTGCCTCTTTTATGATAAATGATAGACCTTAGATCACAATCTGTTTTCCTTACTTTAAAAAATTCAGTTTGAATTACTTTCACTTGACTGACACTGGAAGTCATTTTATACTAAGCAGTACTTTGTTTTTCTTTTACATGTTGAGTGTGCTGCTACAGAGAATTCATTAATAAACTACATTATGACTAAACAGAAATGATGGTGAGAACCATATTAATTATTCAACCATTATAGTAGGATAACTGTGGAACGCTAAATCATCATCTTTCTTTAGGAAAGCAAGTTATCTCAGCTTGAACTGCTCATTAAAATAATTTGTTCCATCTTATGTAGAGCGCCTGGCACATAGCTACTAATAAATTGTTAAATATTCTTTGGGAGTAATTTCTGTGATGTTCAAAACATTAAATGTTGTGCACTTTATAAAGGGAGGACATACATAGACACACACACACACTCACATACACACACTAGATTGTGCTTTCCATTGAGCCGTCACTGAAGATGAGAATAAAAGGGTTTTCTATATACACCACAAAAACCAAATAGAACTTAATGGGACCAAAGGCCAACATAGTCAAGGTGTGATGAGTATATGTAATTTTTTTTAACTTTTGTTCCTGCTCTAATTTCATTGTCTATTCCTGCTTCTCATTTTTGTTGTTGTTGTTGTTTGTTTGTTTGTTTTTGTTTTGAGACGGAGTCTGGCTCTGTCGCTCCGGCTGGAGTGCAGTGGCCGGATCTCAGCTCACTGCAAGCTCCGCCTCCCGGGTTTACGCCATTCTCCTGCCTCAGCCTCCCGAGTAGCTGGGACTACAGGCACCCGCCACCTCGCCCGGCTAGTTTTTTGTATTTTTTTTTAGTAGAGACGGGGTTTCTCCTGACCTCGTGATCCGCCTGCCTCGGCCTCCCAAAGTGCTGGGATTACAGGCTTGAGCCACCGCGCCCGGCCTCCTGCTTCTCATTTTTAAACTAAGAAAAATCACTTGCTTTTTTTGGCAATTACTTTCTAAATGATTCAACATTAATTATAGGTTAGGCAGAAGTTTTTATGAATACATTTCTTACATTTTTCTGTACCAAAATATGTCTCCCCAAAATTCATATGCTGACGCTCTAACCTCCACATCAATCTTTTGGATACAGGGACTAATTCAGGGAGGTGATTAAAGTTAAATGAGGTTCTAGGGTGGTAGCTTGATCCTTCAGAACAGGTGCCCTTCAAGGAGTAAGAAGAGACACTAGAGACCTCTCTTTCTCTCTGCTATTTGAGAGCACAATGAGAAGGTGATAATCTGAAAGAGAGATACGAAAAAGAGAGCCCCTAGGAGAAGCTAACCGCTACAGAAACCTTCACCTCAGACTACCTGCCTACAGAACTGTGAGAAGGTAAAATTTATGTGTTTAAGCCAACAGCTAATGTCATATAACTTAGTAAGGACAAATAAAGCAGATTAATTGTTATCACCTTCTAGCTAGCACTAAAGTTTTCATTGCTATTGTAATTTCACTTTAAGTATTCAGGAAGAAAATGGCAAAAATAAACAAGTAAAATGTTAATAAATTATGATCCCGTAAAATTGATAGAATTATATATAACTTGTGAATTTTCATCAGGCATTTTATATCTGACCTTTTGTTACAGTGTGAAGAGGAAATGTCTTATTTAGTATCTAAAATATCTATAGACTTCTTCAAAAAAGTGTTATGTCTCACTCAATGATTCCTCAAAAGTTAAATGAGGTTTTATTTGCTTTTTACTTGGAGATTTAAGCAGAAGACTTTGTAATGTTTTTCTTTTATTTTAATATTTATTAAGTACATACTATATCTCAAAAGATATAAATATATATTTTCATTCCGTGTAACCCCTGCCTCTTAGGTTCTACAATCCAGTAGAGGAAACGTGTCATTTAAATTGTGTATAACAAGGCATCATCTCTCATAGCATCATCTTCTCATAGCAGATTTAGGGTCATAGCAATATTGAGAGGGAGGTATAGAGATATCCCATATCTCCCTGTCCCCACACATGGTAAACTATCAATTTAAAAGTTTCAATTACTTAAAAACCATTGTTATTACAATGAACAATGCTTTGATGATTAATTTTATGTATTAAATTGACTAGGCCACAGTTTGCCTAGGCATTTGGTCAAGCATTATTCTGGGTGTCTCAATATTGAGAGGGAGGTATAAAGATACCCCATATCTATATACCTGTTCCCACAAATGGTAAAACCATCAATTTAAAAGTTTCATTTATTTAAAAACTATTGTTATTACAATGAACAATTCTTTGACAATTAATTTTATGTATTAAATTGACTGGGCCACAGTTTGCCCCGACATTTGATCAAACATTATTCTGGGTGTGTCTGTGAGGGCATTTTAGAATGAGATTAACATTTGACTTGGTAGACTGACTAAAGGAAATTGCTCTCCCTAACTTGAGTTTGCTTCATCCAATCAACTGAAGGCCTGAACAGAACAAAATGGCTGAGTAAGAGTCAACTCTCCCTCTCTCTGCCTGACTGCTTTACACTAGAACATTGGTCTTTTCAGACTCAGACTGAAAAATCTGTTCTTTTTGGATCTCAAGCCTACTGAGTTTCAGAATAAAACTACACATCAGTTTTCCGGGACTCTAGCTTGTTGACAGCAAATGCACTACATGCATGGTTATGGGTGTAGAAATGCTTGAATTTTGTGAGGGAGGAAGGCAGTAAAAAGATGTGGAGTAAGTTAATTATTGAAGTACCGTGTATCAAGTGTTCTAAAAGTACCACTTTCCGGATGATGTGAGAGTGCTGTGCCAAGTCATCAAGGATAAGGGGAGATTTTCTGATTAGAGTGGTAAGTAAATCTTAATCCATGCAACAATGAATCAAGTATAAGAAATATAAGGTATTGGAAGGTGAATGAATATAATTTCCAAAGGATCTTAAATTAGTTCAATATAATTATATTATAGGAGTGGAGCTGTCAGATATTAGGAAGTGATAAAAGATGAAGAAAGAGGGAAAACAGTTAAGAGAACAAAACCTACATTGTAAGCTACATCAATTCAGTGTAACATGATGTAAATACTTGAAAGGTCGCTTTTCTTCAGTTCAAAAGTGAATGACATGAACAAATATGTTTCAGAAAATTACTTTGAGTTTGTTCAGTTATGTTATCCAGCCAAGAGACAACCTACAAGCATGGAAAGACAACACTAAATTTTATGTTTACCTTTTATCTAGAAATAAGCAATACACAAGTTTAGACAATATAATGTATGGATTAGCATTAGAATAAGTGTATGTGTAAATATATTAATATTGCAGATGCATGATTAATATTTGCTTTGTACTGATAGGTATGTGCAATGACAAAAATGTGAAAGTCGTTGTTATAGGCCAAAATGCACAACATTCAGTATGTAATTTAGGTCTCTCAGAGAAGGTCATTGGCCTTATCAACAAGTAACGGTTTATATAAGTGTTCAAGCATTATGAAATACGATCATTCAGTATTAAACACCTAAATTTCAAAAGAGGCCAGATTCGATGGCTCATGTCTATATTCCTAGCACTTTGGAATGCTGAGGTGAGAGTATCAGTTGACCCCAGAAGTTCAAGACCAGCCTGAGCAACATAGTAGGACTGGGTCTCTACAACATAAAAATTAAAAACAAAAAAATTAGCCAAGTGTCGTGGCACATGCCGGTAGTCCCAGCTACTCAGGAGGCTGAGGTGGGAGGATCACATGTCCCTGTGGGATTAAGGATATAGTGAGCCATAATTACTCCAGCCTGGGTGACAGAGAGAGACTCTGCCCCAAAATAAATAAATAAATAAATATTAAAAGAACACTAGACATTTGTTTTATTCTACCAATCCTGAAGTTCAATTAAAACAAACTCAGAAATGTTAAAATTAGATAAATTGTATCAATTAAAACATGATATATAATACCTATAAACAAATTTTGTATGTATGTCTACCTTTAAATAAAAAGAGTGTTCAAAGTTTATAAAAGGATATAAAAGACAAAAATGTGAAAATCTTTTATCTTTATGGCAAAATTGTAAAGCTATAAATGTAAATTAATTTAAATATTTAGTATGCTTAAAATTATTAATAGAATTTTGGATTATCTAGCTGAAATAATACTAAAATTCATTTGGGAATCAGGAATCATTCAAATATAGCCAATAAAATGTGGTAAAAAGCCAGTTGAATCATTATTGTAAAAAATATTGCACAATCCTTTTCTTATGTTTTTGACAATAATATATTTTAACTGGATCCCAAACAATACTTAAACAATAAAACAAGGGGAAATTCATTTTCTTCTATCTCCTCCTTGAAAGACAGAGGTCAACCAGGATGTAGACCAGGGGCATCTAGGCCAGACAGACAACTTAAACCTGTGACCCAACAAGGTTATGACAATTGACATTCACTCATGTCCAGTAGCTCAAGATAATGCAAACAGAGAAGAACCGAGAGCTTATTTCCAAGTTGATGATAAAGGATGTCATTTTACTCATAACACTATTTCTTACAGTGTGATCCATGAATCACAGGAATCATTACATGGGTTCCCAAATAAAAGTGCAAATTTGGGGAAAGTTCTGTCAAACCTAATTTATTAATATTCTTAGAAGTGAAACCAAAGGATCCACAATTTTAACAAGTATTAAGTGATCATTAAGTACATACTTTTTTCATTGCTTTGAAACAGAGTCTCTCTCTGTCACCAAGCTGGAGTGCAGTGGCACAATCTCGGCTCACGGCAACCTCCGCCTCCCGGGTTCAAGAAATTCTCCTGCCTCAGCCTCCCCGGTAGCTGGGACTACAGGTGCACGCCACCACATCCAACTAATTTTTGCATTTTTAGTAGAGACAGGGTTTCATCAGCTTTGCCAGGATTGTCTCGATCTCCTGACCTCATGATCTGCCTGCCTCAGCCTCCCAAAGTGAAGTACATATATATATTTAAGTTTAATTGTATAATTTCCGATTGTATGTCTTGGAGATTTAACAGATTTAGTTTTGTTAATCCCAATACTATGAGTTATGGGTCTCGATAATACCATATAACAGTTTGGTCAAAGGTGGTAAGTAATAAGTAATAAGTAATAAGTTATACTTACTATTCAGGTGGTTTCAGTGTGTCGTCAATTAATAAAACACGTCTATGTATTAAAAAGATATGACATTACACTTTTCTTAGAATATTACAAATACAGTATTTTAAAAATAATTTTGTTTCTTGAAATATTTATATATAGATGAGGATTGTAATTATCAGTGGTCTTTGTCATCAGAGAGATTTGTCTTTGTATTACTTTTCCATTTCTTCATCTACAGAGGGGCAATAAGTATAATTTTATATAAGACTGTTTTGAGAGTGAAAGTACTACACTTGGTTCAATGTTTGGCAAATTTTAAGTGTTCAGCCAGTGTTATATTACGTACTATCAAGCATATAATACACAAATACACATATGTTAGTTATTATGGTGAGAATAGATGGTTCCAGACAATCACAGTTAATCTTATCTTTAAACAGTTATTGACAGGCAAAGAAACAACATGTACAGTTAATGGCCCTGAAGATTTTAAATGTAAGTTACAAACAAAACAATCCAAGCATAATCTAAGCATGCATATGTATATATACATATATATAACAAACTAGTTAATTATAGCATATGTATATATGTATGTATGAAAATATAACAAAGATATATTGAGAGACTTAAATTATTTATCATATATGTATATATGTTAACTATAGCATATATATGCTATAATTATTGGCTGTAATATTGTATATATGTAAATATGTATATATGTATAATTATTGCATATGTATATGCTATAATTATTGGTTGTAATATTGAATAGTATATCATTGCATATCAGTATTGACAAAGGACCCAAATTAGTATATATTTAATTTATTTTTGTAGTAAAAGTTAACCTTTAATTCTCTATTATTTAAAATATCTTTTTGTTACATAAATTTTATTAAATTTATTTCAACAATGGAAGTACTTTATTTAATGAATCACAAGATATGTATCTAAGATCTAAGGTATTGAAAAACATATATATATGGCATAAATACCTAAATACAGCCCATAGTGATTGACATTGCTATTTCAATTGAAGAACTGCTTATTTATACAAATGGTATTTTTCTATGAAAACCACTCTTGTACCTGTGTTAAATAAACTGTGGCAACAGCAGTGGCTTGGAAAGAGAAATAAAAAATGTAAACACTGCAAAGCGCTATAGAAGATTAAGTTGAATTTCCATGTCTTCTTAGTTGATAGCTCCTGCTTTTCATCTACTCTTTACTTTGATTCATTTTTAAAAAAATTCTCAAGTGATCCTGTTTGAATCTCTGGTGTGTGTGTGTGTGTGTGAGTGTGTGTGAATCTTTGCCTCATCTTTTCTGCATGTACCACATAGCAACAATCCTCACTGTCACATCCTAGCATCCTCTACTCTTTTATGGAATCAGATCGATCCCTCCTCAGGAAAAGCCAAAAGAAAAAATAATCCCTAACCTGTAACAAAGAGATTTATGAAGATCAGCAGAATTAATTATATGAACAGGTAACATTTCAATGGACACTAAATGAATGAAAATAGCACTATTATTAGTAGGAATAGTCTCTGAGTTTGGTAAGATTATAATTGGTAGAGCCTATTTAAGGGTAAAAATCATAAATTTAAACCTAAACCTAATTTTTATTTTGCTTTTAATTATTATACATATAAGTTAAAAAGATAAAAGAAAATATATTTCACGAAACTGTTAATATATAATAAGAAAAACATAGTAACATCTTTTGGCACATTCAGCTACACTATTTGTGTATTTTTTTTTTCCTTTTTATAAAGAGAATGTATTATGTTACCATAACCATTCTTAGATTTGAGATTGTGTTTTCCCGATAGAATCATCACTTATCATGTATTCTGTCAGTTAAAATCATTTAGCTTAGCATTCTGTAAATAAGTGAGCTGTCATTTGGTAATATTTTTCAAAAATGTAAATGCCAATAGCTTTTTCCTTCAAAGTCATACTTCTAGTAGCTTTGGAATCTTTTATTTTAGAAAGGTGATATAGAATACTTATATTTTAAAAGAATATTAATTGTTAAAATAAAACAAAGATACACTGAGATACTCAAATTATTTATCAATACAAATGTTTTTTTTTTTTTTTTTCTGTAGGGATATTTGTAAATGATCATAGAGTCAGGACAATTTTTTTTTGCAAAGGTCAAAAGTTAAAAGTCAGTTATACTTACTAAGATAACTAGATTGCTTTGCTAGTAAAATGTATGAAAATTTTATCATTTCAATGTCTAAAAGAACATTTCTGTAGTTGGAAAATAATCAGTCATTTAGGGTAGTATATTTCTAATTAAAAGACATTAACTTAACTTCCTATTATATAAAGTATAGATCCAATTTCAATCTATCTTTCAAGTCCCATTTGTAATGGATGTTTCTGATGACAAATTCTGAGACTAATCTCAAATAGTATTTTGTCAAACAAAATGAAAAAAAACTATGGAAAGTGAACCTAAAAAAGGCGAAATAGAAAACATCTTCAGGAAAGAATCAGACAAACTTACCTAAAAACAGTTTTAATTGCTGTTGAGATTTATCTGTCATATGCTCTGAAGTAAAACAGAGTCCATGGGGGGAAAGAAAATGATTCTTTCATCTTAGCACTTTCTCTCCTATCACTATGGCTTCCTAATTTTATCAATTATATGAGGTAGAGGTAGAGCTAGAGGCAGAGATAGAGAGAGAGAAAAAAATATATTAACACTATAGATAAATTCTCCTGCCCTATTCTCAGGCCCAACTTTAGAGGTAATCATATTGATCCAATTCTGCTCTTCCTCCTATGTTAGTTTGCTAGGGCTACCATAATGAACTACTACATTCTTGGTGACTTAAATAACAGAATGTATTGTCTCTCAGTTTGGAAGACTAGAAGTCAGAGATCAAGGTGTCAGCAGAGTTGGTTCCTTCTGAAATGCTAATGGAAGGATCTGTTCCAGGACTCTCTCCTTGGCTTGTAGCTGACCAACTTCTCCCTGTGTCTTCCCTCAGTACCTGTGCCCAGATTTTCTCTTCTTACAAGGATAACAATCTTACTGCATTAGAACCTACACTAATGACCTCAAATTAATTAATTACCTCTGTAAAGACCCTGTATACAAATATGGCACATTCTAAGGTCATCTGGGTTCAGATATCAACATGAATTTTACAGAGACACAATTCAGCTGTTAATTGATTAATCCCCTAATAGTGAGCATTGTTCATACAAAAGCTAATAAAGTTGTTATAGAATTTTGTGTTTAGGGCCAGGTGCGGTGGCTCAAGCCTGTAATCCCAGCACTTTGGGAGGCCGAGACGGGTGGATCACGAGGTCAGGAGATCGAGACCATCCTGGCTAACACGGTGAAACCCCGTCTCTACTAAAAATACAAAAAACTAGCCGGGCGAGGTGGCGGGCGCCTGTAGTCCCAGCTACTCCGGAGGCTGAGGCAGGAGAATGGCGTGAACCCGGGAGGCGGAGCTTGCAGTGAGCTGAGATCTGGCCACTGCACTCCAGCCTGGGTGACAAAGCAAGACTCCGTCTCAAAAAAAAAAAAAAAAAGAATTTTGTGTTTAGTAACCACAAAAATACTTATGAAATACAAAGATTTTAACTTTTTATACTAATCTTCATCTTCCTTCTTTGTCTCATATTTTATATGTATTTAATAATATAATTAAAATTCTATACCAAATGTTTTATGTTCTATATGGATAATATCTTTCTTGTGCCACCCATGTCCCCTTTATTTTGAAGAGACAGAATCTTTTTGGACACCCAGGCTGGAGTGCAGTGGCGCAATCATGGCTCACTGCAACCTTGAACTCCCAGGCTAAAGTGATCCTCCTACCTAAGCTTCCCAAGTAGCTTGGACTACAGCCACACCCCCTCTGACTAGATTTTTTTAATTTTTTTGTAGAGATGAGGTCTCCTGGTGTTGCCCAGACTAGTCTCAAACTCATGGACCCAAGTAATCCTCCTACCTCAGCCTCCCAAAGTGCTGGAATTACAGGAATGAGGCACTGCACCTGATCTCTTGCCCTTTTTTCGGATTTGTTTTCCTCTGAATTTCATTTTGATTAGTGGTAGTTCACAGAATAAGTATATGCCTTTTTATTATTTCTATTAAGATAAAAATCCAGTTTCTTCTTAAAGATATTGTACTCTGAGTTGGCTGAATTGTCTGAATTTCTGTGAGAATTTGAACAAAATTATTTCTTAATATGTTGCCAGAAGTCAGGGACCCCAAACAGAGGGACTGGCTGAAGCCATGGCAGAAAAACATAAATTGTGAAGACTTCATGGACATTTATTAGTTCCCCAAATTAATACTTTTATAATTTCTTATGCCTGTCTTTACTTCAATCTCTGAATATAAATTATGAAGATTTTATGGACACTTATCACTTCCCCAATCAATACTCTTGTGATTTCCTATGCTTCTCTTTACTTTGATCTCTTAATCCCATCATTTTCTTCGCAAACTGAGGAGGATGAATGTTGCCTCAGGACCCTGTGATGATTGTGTCAGCTGCACAAATTGTTTGTAGAGCGTGTGTGTTTGAACAATGTGAAATCTGGACATCTTAAAAAAAGAACAGGATAACAGCAATGTTCAGGGAACAAGGGAGGTAACTGAACTGGCAGCCAGTGAGCCGGACAGAACAGAGCTATATTTCTCCCCTTTCAAAAACAAATAGGAGAAATATCGCTGAATTCTTTTTCTCAGCAAGGTACATCCCTGAGAAAGAGAATGTCCCCTGAGGGTAGGCCTATGAATGGCCCCCTCAAGGCGTGCCTCTTTTATGTTTGAAACTGAAGGGATGAAATAAGCCCGGTCTCCTGTAGTGCTCCCAGGCTTATTAGGACGTGGAAAATTCCCACCTAATAAATTTTGGTCAGACAGGTTGCCTGCTGTCAAACCTTGTTTCCTGAAAAGGTGTTATCAATGACAACGCGTCCGGAAACTTCATTAGCAATTTTAATTTCACCTCATCTGGTGGTCCTGTGATCTCACCCTGCCTCCATTTGCTTTGTGATATTTTGTTAACTTGTGAAGTATGTGAAGTATATGAAGTCCATACCCTATTCATGCACTCCCTCCCCTTTTGAAAATTACTAATAAAAACTTGCTGGTTTTACAGCTCAGGGAACATCACGGATCCTGCCGACATGTGATGTCTCCCCCAGACACCCAGCCTTAAATTTCTCTCTCTTGTGCTCTTTCCCTTTATGTCTCAAACCAGCCAAGACACCCAGGGAATAGAAAAGAACCCACTTTAAACATTGGGAGTGGGTTCTCCCAATATTAATATATGTCACAATACTCAGCATTCTTTCAATTACCTTTTAAAAATTAATTCTATCTTTCCCAGAAGTCTTGCTTTGTTTTCATGTTGTTTTTTAAGTTAGGCACCATAATTAACTCTTTATTACTATTATACATTTTACAAAACTATTGACTTAGTCTTATACTATTGTTTTTCCTGCATACAGAATTCCAGTCTTAAAATATTTCCCCACTAGAATTTACAATTAACAACTAATGTTGCCATATAAAAAAAATATTGCAACCATGTGAATCTAATTTATTTGTAAATACCTTCTTCTCTATGTTCCTCCTTCCACGGAAATTCATTGCAGTACTCTGATATAAAGGGCCCTGAAATTTATTAATGGGAATTAGCTTTCATGATGATGGATGATAAGAAGTCCCAAGATTTGAAGTCAGAGCTAGGTGGAGACCCAGGAAAGCCAATGTGTAGCTCCAGTCCAAAAGCTGGTAGGCTCAAGTCCCAAGAGGAGTTGACATTTAAGTCCAAAAACCAGAAAAGACCAATGTCTCAGATCAAAGTAGTTAAGCGAGAAACTTCAGCCTTTTTGTTCTACTGAAAGCTTCAACTGATTGGATGAGCACCACTCATATTAGGAAAGACAATCTCCTTAACTAAACCTACCAACTCAAATGTCAATCTCATCCAGAAACATCCTCAAAGATACAGCCAGAATAATGTTAGGCCAAGTGTTTAAGTACTGCATGGCCCAGTCAAGCTGACACAAAATATTAACCATCATAGGTAGCAAACACACGTTTATAATGTATTTGTTATTCTTATTATGTATATCATATTATTTATGCAGTTGATTCTTGTTCTTAGCAGTTATGTTCTATAGCATAGTTACTAACTCTGAATTAGTGAATACTAGAACATTGCTTCTAGGGAAACTACTAGTTTAGATTTTTGTGAACTTCTAATCAGAACATTTTATTCAACATATCAATATACAACTTTGCTTTATGTGTGTTTTTCCTTAAAGCTATTTTATGGAATGTAGTGTTGATTCATAAACATTGAGCTCATGATTAACAACATTATAACTCATGCTTCATTTAAGCTTATCTAACACAAGTACAATATGTTCTGCATAACTCATATTATATCTGTCTTGTGCTTGGGAACACTAGAAAGCACTTCAGCATTATATTTCAGGTAATTTAAGCAGCAAGATCACCAACAGAAAGTAAAAGATGTAAAAAATGTGATACTACACAGACTGCATAAAGGATACTTTAAAAAAAAATTACAGTTAATATAAGAGAACAGAGCTTTGCCTTAACTTCAGCTGAGAATGTGCATTCAAGTGACCCAAATTTTTTACCACCATACATGTCCAGAAATGACTGCAAAAGTGTCTTGAGAGGTGATTTTGATGGTACAAATAAATCTTGGCTAGCATATGCATTCTCAAATACAGAATTCACAAATAATGAGGCTCAAATGTATATATTACTGTTTCATAGGTGCTGTTATAAGCATGTATCTTCTTTAACTTACAATAAACCTGGGATCTACTTACTGTTTTATCTCTGTTTTGGAGACCAGGAAGATTTTGCTTAGAGATGCTTAAGTAAATTGTCTAGAGGAATAAAGCTAGTAAGTGTGGGATCTAGGAAGGGAATAACTCTGGATACTTGGGCTCCAAAGTCTCTCCTCCAATCTCTATGCCTCTCAAGATCAACTCGAAAATGAGTTCTTTACTTTTGCCAAAATACTTGATTCCAAATATTTTATCCACATACATAGATTAGAACATGTTACCATAATTTAAATAGCAGACAAATACAAGGATTAGATCTTGTTAATAATTTGTGGTTAAATACAAAACATTTGTTTGAAAACGTGAAACATGAAAACATAACTTACTATTTTGTAATCAACTCTTATAAACAATATTATTATTTAGCAATGTATAAAAATTAAACATTTAAATTAGTTGAAAAATAAATAGTAAGTGTGTGATTATAAGGAAGTTTTGCAAATTTCACTGCAAATAAATTAATAATTAAGCACGTTTTAAATGTGGGTGCTTGTTGAATTATCTGCTTTTGTTATAAGTTGTGATCAAACATGATTTGTTTGCTTAGAAGCTTTTTATTAAGTCGTTAGGATGACATAGCTAAGGAAACAAACAGAGTGTCTATTTCCAGGCAGCTTCCTCTCTGGCTCAGAGCAGGTGCTTTCATTGCTTTTATACTTCTCCTATGGGTGAGTTCTTCCAGTTCCTGAGGAGGTGGTAATGCACATCAGTTTCATCAATATCAGCTTCAATCCAAGGAGTGTCATTCTGAAAATAGCAGGAAACACATAAACCATCTGCATTTAAGTACTTGACATTTTGGTGAAATACAACAGCTATACCAAAAGCTACAACTGTTTGACTTGAATTCATTTGATTTTTTTTTTCTATTTTTACAAGGCAAAGGTTCAAAGAAAGCACAGATACTGTTTAATGAAAACAGCAAGCAATGCATTGCACAGAGAACTGCTCTTCTATTCCCACTTGAGAGACCTGAATTTTAAAAACTCAATTCCTCCTTCAAAATCATCCCACTTTTTATTCAAATTATAAACATTCAGGTTACCAACTGTTCGCTGAATTGAATGAGATTTTCAATTTGAAATTGACATAAGAATCTTTTTTGTTCCAACTGGGAAAAGGAATTCAGCTTGGCGCTTATGAATTTTTATATACAATGTAATAGCTTTTTTAAAGAAAATAAAAAAATTCATAATACTATTTTCCCTCCTTTTTTTCTTTTTTCTTCCCTCCTTTCCATGATCATACTCTTTCCTTTGTTTTCTTTCGTTTTTCCTCCCCTCTCCAACTGGCTTCTCTCCAGTAGCATTTAATCATTTCATTGAGTCATAACTACTTGATTCTCTCATTCATTCTCTGCATATTCATTTCCTGCATATTTGCATTGCAGGCCTAATGTGTACCTCTCTCCATTATATGTGCTATGGATAATATCCAAAAGTCTTTGTAGTCATGCAGCTTACCTTCAAGTAAGAGAAAATCATATTAAGTTAAATCAGAAATTTAAGCTGTTTTATTTACATGAGTTATATTTTTTCTTAATAATTTATATTTTTATAAAGCATTTGAATATATCATATATTTTCCTCACCATCACTACCTGTTTCTAATTTTGAATTAAAAAAAATCAGCATTGTAAATACAACAAAAATTTATACATATTTCCTACCACAATGAAATAGAAGGCATATTGCATGAAATTTAGGAAATATATCTGAATTCAACAGGTCTAAAGCCTCTAAATCAACATAGAAATCTGAAAGTCGTTGGTCTTCTGACCAAACACCAGACCAATCGGCTAGATCCTGAGAAAATGTGGTTTCTTAATGATTTGCTTTATATGCAGTTAATTGTCAATCCTTTTATTTTCCTTCTTTCTCTTCCTTTGAAAAGATGTGCATTTGTGTATTAGTTCGTTCTCATGCTGCTATGAAAAAATACCCAAGACAGGTTAATTTATAAAAAAGAGGGGTTTAATTGACTCACAGTTCCACATAGCTGGGAAAGCCTCAGGAAACGTAACAATCATGGCAGAAGACATCACTTCACAGGGTGGCAGGAGAGAGAATGAGTGCAGAGCAAAGGGGGAAAGCATCTTATAAAACCATCAGATCTCCTGAGAACTCATTATCACAAGAACAACATCCGGGAAACCACCCTCATGATTCAGTTATCTCCACCAGGTCCTGACTTTGACATGTGAGGATTATTATAGTGCAAGGTGAGATTTGGGTGGGGACATAGAGCAAAAACATATTATCCTGCACCTGGCCTCTGCCAAACCTCATGTCCTCACATTTCAAAAGACAATCATGCCCTTACAACAGTCCCTAAAAGTATTAATTCATTCTAGTATTAACCCAAAAGTCCAAGTCCAATCTCTCATCTGAGATCAGGCAAGTCTCTTTCACCTATAAGCCAACACCACATGGAAGCCGCCAAGGCTTAGGGCTTGCACCCTCTGAAGCAATGGCCTGAGCTGTACCTTGACCGCTTTTAATGAGAGCTCCATCTGAAGCAGCTCGGACACAGGGCAGCATGTCCTGAGGCTGCAGGGGGGCCCTAGGTCCAGCCCACAAAACCATGTTTTCCTCCTAGGACTCCAGACCTATGATGGGTGGCCTGCCATGAAGGTCTCTGACATGCCCCAAGGACATTTTCTCCATTGTCTTGGTGATTAACATTTGGCTTCTCATTACTTATGCAAATTTCTGCCAAGGGCTTGAATTTCTCCTGAGAAAATGGGTTTTTCTTTTCTATTGCATCATCAAGGTGTACATTTTCCAAACTTGCATGTTCTGCTTCCTCTTGAATGCTTTGTCACTTAGAAATTTCTTCCAGCAGACATCATAAATCATCACTCTCAAGTTCAAAGTTCCACAGATCTCTAGGGCAGTGGCAAAATGCTGCCAGTCTTTTTGCTAGAACATCTTTATTCAAGTTCCCAACAAGTTTCTCATTTCCATCTGGGACCACTTCAGTCAGGACTTCATTGTCCACATCACTATCAGCATTTTGGTCAAAGTCATTCAACAAGTCTCTAGAAAGTTTCAAACTTTCCCTCATCTTTTGTCTTTTGAGCCCTCCATGTCTCTGGGAAATTATAAACTTTCCACATGTTTCTGTCTTATTCTGAGCTCTCTAAACTATTCCAACCTCTGCTTGTTACCCAGTTCCAAAGTCACTTTCACATTTTTGTATATCTTTACAGCAGCACCCCACTACTCCCAGTACCAATTTATTGTATTAGGTCATTCTCATGCTACTATAAAGCAATACCCAAGACTGGGTGATTTATAAAGAAAAGAGGTTTAATTGCTCACAATTTATGTGGCTGGGAAGTCCTCAGGAAACTTACAATATGGAGGAAGGTACTTCTTCACCGGGCAGCAGGAGAGAGACATGCAGAGCAAAGTGGGGAAAAGCCCCTTTTAAACCATCAGATCTCAGGAGAACTCACTATCATGAGAACAACATGGGGGAAACTGCTCCCATGATTCAATTTTCTCCACCTGGTTCCACCCTTGATATCTGGGGATTATTACAATTCGAAGTAAGTGTTGGGTGTCTGGAGCATAAATATATTTTTTTCTCCACAGAAAGCCCGAGACAACTTTTCATGTCTTTTAATTTAAATGTAAAACAAAATTGTTGGTATAAATTGCATGCTTCCTAGAAACATACAGATATGTGTATGTATCTGTATATATACTGTGTTAATACCACCCTGCAATAACTTAGTCCCTTTTCATGTATATAATCACAAATTTATTTAATAAATATAAAAACAATGGAATAAAAACAATATTTATATATTTCAAGTCATCAGAAAAAAGAAACACAGCAAGAATAATTCTAACAGTGGAGTACATAATAAGAAATGTAAATTTAAAATAAAGAAAGTAGAAAACCTAAAAGCAGAAATTTAATTAAAATAGTAGACCTCATAACCGAGACAAAAGCACTTTGGTTAAAACATTTTTATGAAGGCCTTTGACAATCTTTATAAAGGTGTTTGGGAATTTTAATTTTGTTCCTTCTCTTTAATTTTAGTTGACTGGGGTTTCCATAAATTATTCTGTCAAATTACCCTCTTTAAAAAAATAAAGAATAGTCTAACGCATTAGATCTTCTAATAAATGGAAGAATACTCATTCAGTATTAAAAGTTTCCCACTTTATTTTACATTATTTTTCTGTCTATGTTTAAAATAGTACTGGGGGCTCACAGAAAAGTTAGAATTTTTACAATTCAAAATCTTGTGTTTAAACAATAACATAAGTCATGACAAATTATCTTCTGTAGTTCATTTATATTAAGTAGATGCTAAAATAAACTTGAGTAAAGGTCTTAATCTCATGATTTTTGAAAGTTACACATGTACATATACATATATAATACAAGTCCAATTTTGAACATTAGTAAAAAAAATTGATGTCATTAATGAAAAATTTAATGTAAAACCTGTGTATAAATATTTATAATTATATAGGAGGAAATATTAGAAATATAAAAAGGAATATTTATTATTTGTCAAACCCCAAGGAATCGATTAAATCTGGTTCATGAGTAATTAACATCTTCTCAGAAAATAATAATTACATTTTAAATATATGTTTTCTATAAAAGTGATGATATTTTAGTGAATATATTTGAGGGTAGGACAGCAGATAATGACAGATACACTAAAGTGAAGTAATTTCAGTTATTTTTCTTGTATATTATACATTTAAAATCCTACAGTACAGACTTTAGGTTTAATACAGGAAAATACAATTTCATTTAAATATAAAGAAATTAAGCATTAGGAGATAGTTATGAAATCACTATGATTTAATGCCAATTCACAATTTGTGCTTTCCCGTTGTTTAACAAAGGTTAAGATAACAATTTAGTGTGGAAAAAAATTGTAGTATGTCATCACTTAATTTCAACAACTAAATTTCAACATTCTTTTTTTTTTTAACATTTTACAGTATTTCTTTATCATTATTATTATTATACTTTAAGTTCTAGGGTACATGTGCACAACGTGCAGGTTTGTTACATGTGTATACATGTGCCATGTTGGTGTGCTGCACCCATTAGCTCGTCATTTACATTAGGTATATCTCCTAATGCTATCCCTCCTCCCTACTCCCTCCCCACAATAGGACCCGGTGTGTGATGCTCCCCTTCCTGTGTCCAAGTGATCTCATTGTTCAATTCTCACCTATGAGTGAGAACATGTGGTATTTGGTTTTCTGTTCTTGCGATAGTTTGCTGAGAATGATGGATTCCAGCTGCATCCATGTCCCTACAAAGGACGTGAACTCATCCTTTTTTATGGCTGCATAGTATTCCATGGTGTATATGTGCCACATTTTCTTAATCCAGTCTGTCACTGATGGACATTTGGGCTGATTCCAAGTCTTTGCTATTGTGAATAGTGCCACAATAAACATACGTGTGCATGTGTCTTTATAGCTGCATGATTTTTTCTGTCCTTGAATTTTTTAGGGTGAAAATCAGTTACATAATTGCTTGTTGTTTTTATGTGTTCTACCTGTACATCATATCTTTATATCTGCCTAAGAAGTCTTATTATTTGATTTTTAATGACCTCAAAAGGAATTCACTGCTTGGATTTTTCTGCATAGCTTTATTATATTAGTTATAATTTTTCTTGGCTTGCCTATATTAGAAAGTTTAGGATACTTCATCAGCCATACTCTTGGAGTTTTTCATACATATCTCAGAGAATTGGCAAACTATGACTCTTTAGCATGATATTCTTTTTAAAAGAGTACAGTGAAAATTATAGTCTATGTCTTAGTCTGCTTTGTGTTGTGATTACAAAATAACTGAGACTGAGTAGTTTATGATCAATAGAAGTTTATTTAGCTCATGTTTCTGGAGACTGAAATCTGTAAGAGCATGGGGCAGGCATTTTGTGAAAGACTTTATGCTGCATCATTCTATGGCAGAAGGCTGAAGAGAAAGAAAATGTGAAAGCAAGAGAGTAAGACAGTGCAGAACTCACTTTTTTAACAACCCACACTCACAATAATGACATTAATCCATTAATGAGGGTAGAACCCTTGTTGTCTACTCACCACCCTTAACAATCTGAATTCTTAATGCAGTCACCACGACAATTAAATTTCAATGTAACTTTTGGAGGAGCCAGTCAAACCACAGCATTTTAATCCTGGCCCTTCAAAACTCATGTCCTTCTCACAAACAAAATGTATTTATTACATTCCAAGAGTCCCAAATCCTTAACTTGTTCCAGCACCAACTGAAAAGTCCAAAGTCCAGACTCTCATCTGAATTAGATATGGGTGTGATTCAAGGCACAATTCTGCCTAAGGGAACTTTTATTTATTTGTGAGCTTGTGAAATTAACATGCATGCATCCAAAGTAGAATTATAGGACAGATATAGGGTAGGCATTCCAAGTCCAAAAGGGAGAAATAACAAGAAGAAAGGGGTAACTGGCCCCCAAAAGTCCAAAACTCAACAAAGAAAACAACTTTAAGTCTTAAAGATCCTGAATAAGTTCCTCTGGCTCCAACTCTAACATCCTGGGCACAGTGGAACAGGAGTTGGACTCCTAAAACCTTAGGCAGCCCCACCCCTATAACTTTGCTATGTTTAGTTCATCCAGCAGCTCTCATTTGTCGGTATCCTGTGCCTGCAGCTCTCCCAGGCTGATGTTGAAATGTGGTAGCTCTACAGTTATGAGGTCATGATAGTGACCTCACTACTACAGCTAAGCTAGGCATCACCCTAGTGGGAGCTCTCTGTGGTGACTCTTCTCTTGCAACAAGTCACTGACTGGGCCGTTAGGCTGTTCGTGACAACACTGAAAATCAAGGTGAAGGAAGGCATGCCCCCATGGCTCTGCATTCTGCACACCTACAAAATTAGCACCACATGGACTCTACCAAGGCTTATAGCTTATACCTTCCAGAATGGTGGATGGAGCTGCACTTGGACCCACTTGAGCTGTGATTGGAGCAACCAAGGAGCTGTGCTAAAATTTGTGGAGCATTGACATGGGGTGATTATGGGCAGCTTGTCCTAGAGGGTGACCTGGGCCTGTCTCTGCAAACTATTCTGCCTTCCTCGAATTCTGGAATCATTATGAAAAAAGCAGCCTCAAAAATCTCAGAAATCCCTTTAGGGACATTCTGCCATTATTTTTATGATCTCTTCTTTCTGTACTAATATTTTTAGCAGATGGTTGCTTGGCCACTTCCTTGGTTTGTGCTCCTGAGTATGCTCTTTCATTCTTTACAAGACCAGGTTGAAAATATTCAAAATCTTTCCATGCCATTTCTCTCTTAATTATAAATTGTACCTTTAAGTCATTTATGTTATCTCACTTTTTATTGTATGTGGTTAAAGGTATGTAGACAATTTCTACAACATTTTACTTAGAAACTTATTTCACTAGATATTCCCGATCATTTTTCTGAAATTTCACTTTCCCTAAAGCCATACAGCATATGCAAAATTCATTAAAGTTCTTTAATACTTCATAACAAGAATGGGCATTTCTCTGTTTTTCAATAAGACATTCCCTTTTTGCATCTGAGACCTTATCAGAATTGCCTTTACTGTCTATGCTTCCACCAATATTCTGATCATGACCACTTAAGTGATCATGTTAGAGAACTTCTTCTAGACTTTCTCTACCTTTTTCATTTACTTCTGAGCCCTCATCAGAATCACCCTTGATACTCCATTCATGGCACTCTGGACTTTTTCTAGTATACTCCTTCAAAGTCTTCCAGCTTCTAAGGATGACTTAGTTCCAAAGTTACTTTCACATTTCAGGTATTTGTTATAGCAACAGCCTCACTTCTGTGAACCAGTTTTTTTGTCTTAGTTCATTATGTTTTACTATAAGAGAATACATGAGATTGGGTAATTTATAAACAATATAAGCCTGTTTACCTTATGGTTCAGGAGACATGGAAGTCTAAGAGTGTGGAACTCACATCTCATAAGGACCTTAGTGCCACATCACTCCATGGTGGAAGGCAGGACAAGAAAACACAAGATAAGCAAGAGAGAGAGGGCTAAACTCACTTTTACATTAACCCATTCTCATGACAATGAATTCACTCCATTGATAACAATATTAATCCATTAATGATGGCAGATCCCCCATGGCCTAATCACCTCTTAACAGTCCCACATCTTAACACCAGCAAGATGGAAATTAAATTTCAACATAAGTTTTGGAGATAGCCTTCAAATCATCGCACCCGGCCATTATAGACCTCTCTATTGAGAATGGTAAGGGGCCTCTTATTTCTGAGGCTACTGTATGTTGTTTGAATATAGACAGCTTTAAAAGCTTGCAAGGATGAAAATTCAGAGCGATAATGAAACTAGTATAATAAGAACATGGACTTTCAGGATGCCAGTGCAAAGCAGGTGAGTAAGTCAGTTCTTTTCTAGATCCTGGTAGTATCCATTCAGCAGGGCCAGTCTGACCACTTCAAACAGCCTCAGATTCATGTGTTTTCCTTTGATCTGCCATAGAACTTAGCCACTTCAGACTTCTGTTCCTTAGACTCTATTCTAAAACTCAAGAAAATGACACCTAAACACTGTCTTAAACTCGAGAACTGAAAGCCTCAGACATCTCAGAAATCCCTTTAGGGACATCCTGCCATTGTTAGAAATCCACCCTAGACCCTATTTATAAAATAGCTGGATCTGCTGGTAGTGAGTTGGGATTATAGAATCAGAAGAAAGTATACATGCAAAAGTTACTCATATCCACACTTAAAAAATAGACACACTCTTGGAAATTCACCCTGCTTTGAATACCTCACATGTGATTTTCCATGTACATATATTAATTCTGAATCATGTATTATTTTTATGTCTTCTTAAGTTATATACTTAAAGAATAAGTAATATCCTTATAAATGAAGAAAACAATGAAAATTGTATTACATTATCTTTAGGTGAATGTAGTTTATATATGTGTATCTAAATATAGTCGTTCCTCAGTATGCGTGGGGTATTGGGTTCCCCAGTGGATACCAAAAGCCTGAAATGCCCCAGTCCCTTATCTAAAATGACTCAGTACTTGTATGTAACCTATGCGCATTCTATGCACATAATAATTCTAAGTCATATCTAGATTATTTATAATATGTAATACAATGCCTATACATTACTTCATTTGCATTGATTCCACATAATGCTAGGTGCATATATAATTCCAGTTTTACTTTTTGGATCTTTGTGGAATTTTTTCTCCTAAATGTTTTTTTTTAATCCATCATTGATTTGAATCCATGAATGCAGAACACACAGATGTGAAGGGTCAAATATGTATGTACTTTACATAGGTGTGTACACACATACTTTATTATAAGAACATTGAAATAACATATATAGGAAGGAATATAATTACTTTAAATTGCATGTGTATGTTTTAGATTGCTTAAATATGCATTCCAATTCAAATAAAATTATGTATAAATATATATGGTTTGAAATTTTATGTTAATTTAGCTATATTGTAGTGTATGTAAAATTTTAGTAATCATCTCTGCTATGCTCACTAGCTTGGAGATTATTTTAAATAATAATATTGGGTGGACAGAAATAAATACAATTTCAATTCAAAAGTTCATTTTCATCTTTATGGTCCTTTATTTCTGAATATAGCAATAATTACAAACTGGATTCAAAGGTTATGATTCCTTTCTTTATACAGTCCTTTATTTCTAAACTTAGCCTTAATAATCTAATTTTTTATTGAAAATTAGTCTTTTTTTATGAAAAGTCTTTAGTTGAGACAAAGAATTATCTTATCATCATTTAGTGACAATTCATAATAAAATGAATTTCTGAGTAATATCAAAAGACTTTCTTATGAACTTTCATCAGAAACCCATCACAATCCATTTGAAGAAACTGACATGCAGCATATTACTGCAATTTATTTTTTTGCATATGAGAATGAAACTTAGCTTCCAAAACTTATTGAAGAAATTGGGAAAATTTTACTTAGACATAAATCTAGAGAAAGGAAAGACAAAAAAAAAAAAATCTGAGGTCCCACGTCTGATAATCATGGGGAGAGGATTACTTGTAAACAAGAAAATGATGGATTTGTGATGAACCCTGTGATGGTAACAGCATAATCACTAGTTCATAATGAGAAGATTTTCTTTCTTTTTTTTTTTTTTTTTGAGACGGAGTCTCGCTCTGTCGCCCAGGCTGGAGTGCAGTGGCCGGATCTCAGCTCACTGCAAGCTCCGCCTCCCGGGTTTACGCCATTCTCCTGCCTCAGCCTCCCGAGTAGCTGGGACTACAGGCGCCCGCCACCTCGCCCAGCTAGTTTTTTTGTATTTTTTAGTAGAGACGGGGTTTCACCATGTTAGCCAGGATGGTCTCGATCTCCTGACTTCGTGATCCGCCCGTCTCGGCCTCCCAAAGTGCTGGGATTACAGGCTTGAGCCACCGCGCCCGGCCGAGAAGATTTTCACAACCACATCAGAATAACTTAGTAAATAGTATACTTGCCATTTTAAAAATCCTGTCTCTAAATAAAAAAACTCTCATGATGATATTTTTGTATGATTATACTTCAAAACAAAGCATATATTTAAGGAAATAAATCTATGTTTAAACTCTTTTAATCTTGAGTGCAGTGTTCCACAAAAAACTTACTGCAGGCTTAAATACTGTAGCACACCCAGCTCTAGTGAAGTATAATTTACAAGACAGAAAGGCTAAGATACTCGAAATGATTTAACAAGTACAGGGAAAGTATTTTTGAAGAAGTTATTTAACCCATTTGAAACTCATTTTCTCAACTGAAACTTAGAAAATGTAGATTCTGTGAAAATAAATGAAATTATGTTTACAAAATACTATTTCTAGGACGTAACAATCCTTTTCTTTCACACACATACACACCCCAGTACAATAAATAGAAAAAATAAATAAGACGTATTTAAGAATATTATAATTCACATTTGTCTGTCTACCTACAAAAGAGTTATAGCAATTCCTGGATTAAATGCCTTTACAATTAAGCTTTATCAGGTGAGAGAAGAAAAATTTTAGAAGCAAAATTTAGGTGAAGACCCAGCAGATGAGATCAATGTTTCTCTCATTTCTCTATGGCATACTGTTGGGTCTGATTTTTCTTAATATTTTAAATCATATATACTGGCCAGTAACAATGGCATCTACCCACTGGTGGTGATTATTATAGTAACTCAAACACCTTCCTCAAGACTGTTCTTTTCTTTGCATTTGTTCCCCACCTTTTATGGCCCAACTACTTTATTCTTCCTTTTATTTTCTACCACTTCATTTCACTTCTATATGCATGACTAAACAAACTTATTATGGTCTCTGTAAAAATATATATTTTGAAGTATAAGGTAATTAGCAGATAGTAATAGAGACTCAAATATGGATATCTTGCCCATTTGTCATGGCCTTGGCATTTTACTGAACCAAACAGTAGTGTTTTTAAAACTCGCTACTCTCAGGAGAGTTTTCAGGCTCTTGCTTTCATACCACATACCTGCTGTAGGAAGAAACTGATCCCATCAGGACCTGTCACTTATTTTCATTTTTAACCAGGGGAAAAGTACATACAACACTTCCCCTGATAGAACACAACCACTCCCTGAATACTTGGAAGAACAGTAAGAAATCCACAGAGTAGGAATTCACGTGCTAAGTACTTATTTGTACAGAACTTCTAGACCAAAAGAAAATTAGTGACATTTTCTTATTTTAAACTAAATTATTCTCTTATAGAAAAGGTGTATATCTATATCTGGATATATCTGTGCATAGATATACATACATTTGTATAAACACACACATATGTATATACACAAGATTGATGAAGGAATTTGGGAAAAGCATACTTTTTCAAAGCAAGGTGAGATTTATCGTTATCATCTATTCCTGTCACAAATATGCCAGCAGAGAAAGGCCAAAAAGCCAAATTATTCAAAAGATGACTATAGTACAAATATGGGCACACTTGATTTTAGAAAAGTATCTATTTCTGTTGGGCCTTTTAACTAATGGCATAAACTTGTTTTCTGTTTTTTTATTTTATTTATTTTTTCCCTTCCTGTTTAAAATAGATGAATCAGTACACTTCTTTATATAACCTCTACATTCACCTTCTATAACCTTTTTCAGTGAGTCATTAGAAGGACTCACAATAGAATCCTTAGTTATTGAAGGTTACGAGAAAATAAACCTTCCTGCTTTAACATGGTTCAGTGTCCTTTATATATGAGTTGACTCTGGGATGTTTTCCAAATCTTGCATGTAAAATGTTCTCTTTCAATTTTCTATTAATAAAGGCAGTTTTCTTACACCATTCCTTCTTTGCATTGGTATGACAATGCGTTTTTATGTAAATTGACTATTTTCAGAACACTTAATATGATTTGCTCTTAATTGAAACTTATTTCAAGGAGAATGTTATATAATAATGATCTATAATGTGCAAGGTATAACTGCAGATATATGTCCAGCAGTACAGAACTCTAGTATGAGTTCTGTTAAAATCAGAGCTGCATTATGACAACCACAAGTCAGTTATGATGGAGCTACACAGGTCTTCACTAATTCTATTATATATTAAGCTGACTGAATCCTGCTGCACTAATGTGGAGAATAAAAAATAAGTTGATAAAAGCCCAATTTAAATTCAACAACTAATAAAGATAAGATACAATTTTAGTACTGAAAATATTTGCAAATGTGATATGTGAAAAGCCTACTACTCTGCAACTCATTTACATGAAAGTGAGTGATATGTTAGGAGTTTAAGCCACGAGTTTGGCAACTTTTGTGGCAGATAACTTAGGTGAAATTGATGATATTTTCTTTTTCTTATTGTGTAAAAACTGGTAGCTTAGTTCTTTAAAAGTAAAAATGGTAATACATAATGAATACATATTTAATACCAACTTGATTACTTTAGAAAAAAATGTTTACTAAAAATATAAGAAAATAGCAAATTGAGTTAAGGAATTTTCTAAGACTTTAGTTAAAATTCATATCTCCAATCTAGTAAGTGTGAAACAGTATACAAATATTTCTTTGACACAAGTATTTTTGTTGATTTTCTAATTGAAAATTCATCAATAAGAAATACTAAATATCACCGATTTTATTTTCAATTACAAAATTGTGTTATATTTACATAATAAATTATTCACATATCCACAAATAAACAGACATAACACATACACACAGAGAAATAAATCCAAAGTTGATAAGCATGTATATAGCAGAAATCTTTATTGCTTATGTTCAATCAATAGATAAGTCAATTGACTGAGGTTTCCCAGTTACTGGGGAAAGTATAATGATAACTAATCATAGAATAGTGAACATTTTTTTAGTTTTTATATTTCTACTGATTAATTTGCTTTTTTCTAAAAAAAAGTTTATTCCACTTGTGTTTAATATTCTTAATTGAAATTTATTTTATATGTGTGTAATTATATAAACTGAACTGAGCATTATATAAATACTTAAATATAATACTAAAGTAGAGTTCAATTTTTATGGAAATAGTCACATTTTTCCCAGTGGGACTTTTGCTTCCTTTTGAAAACAAAGTTAGATCTATCTCTTACTCTCCATAGGGAAAGATGGACTGATCTTCAGTAGCTTCATATAAGATCAGAGTCTCCTAAATTTGAACTCCTCTCCATTTCATGTCCAGTTACCATAACTAAGAAAGCAATTGTTTAAAAAATAATTTCAGCGATCAAAAGTATGTTCCCATGCTTTTTAACATCATGACTAATCATGGGCTTCCTGTTTTGGTAGTAGTTAAACCTTTAAAGTAGTGAGTGCCTCCCTACCACCCACAATGGAGACTGTCATGATTTCTCTTAGCAAGCTTTCCCAGTGTGAAATAAACCATCTATCATATTTCATTATTTTTGTCATCACCCTAAATAAATGTTATCTGGCTATTGCTGTGATGACCACAGGTTACTTTTGGTTAAGAATTCAATTGGGCCTGAATACCTACAATTATAACATGAAGAAGTTAAACCAGAAAATGTCTAATATCTCTTCCAACATTGAAATATTGGGAATGTCAGTGAACAAACAAAATAAATTTATTTTTATATTACAGCTTTGACTCCAATACAGAAAAATGCAAAGGGCTTTTATATCTCTGGGGTAAATTTACAAAGTCATGTAACAAATCAAAATCATGGAGATATGAGGCATGGATTTCCTACAGTTATAAGCCATTAATCGGGCAGGAGTAACCTAGAAATTAATTGAAATAGTGTTTGAAAAATGTGATGGTTAATGACTAGAAGACAGATGGATCCTGGAGAATGACAGTAGATTATCATAAGCTTAACCAAGTGGTAACTCCAAGTGTAGCTGCTGTACCAGATGTGGTTTAATTGCTTGAGAAAATTAACACATCTCCTGGTACCTGGTATGCAACTATTGATCATTCAAGTGCTTTTTTCAACAATCCTGTCTACAAGGCTCACCAGAAGCAGTTTGCCGTCATCTGGAAAAACTGGTAATACATCTTTAAAGCCCAAACTCAGTGGTATATCAAGTGTATTGGGGGAACCCCACCCCCGATATTTAACATGGATTCTTTTCTATTTCCCTAAGCATCTCGGCTGGTCTGAGAAATAAAGGGAAAGCGTACAAGAGAGACAAATTTTAAAGCTGAGTTTCTGGGGAAGACATCACATGTCAGCAGGTTCCATGACACTCCCTGAGCCATAAAACTAGCAAGTTTTTATTAGGGATTTTCAAAAAGGGAGGGAGTGTACGAACAGGGTGTGGGTTACAGAGATCACATGCTTCACAAGGTAAAAAAATATCACAAAGCAAATAGAGGCAGGGCAAGATCACAGGACCACAGGATGGGGCAAAATTAAAATTGCTAATTAAGTTTCAGGCATTCATTGTCATTGATAACATCTTACCAGGAGACAGGGTATGAGAGCAGACAACCTGTCTGACCAAAATTTATTAGCTGCGAATTTCCTCCTAATAAACCTGGGAGAGTTACAGGAGACCAGGGTTTATTTCATCCCTAAAAGACCATAAAAGACAGCCGCCTCCAAGGGGACTGTTCATAGACCTACCCTCAGGGCACATTCTCTTTCTCAGGGATGTTCCTTGCTGAGAAAAAGAGTTCAGCGGTATTTCTCCTATTTGCTTTTGAAAGAAGAGAAATATGGCTCTGTTCCATCTGGCTTACCAGCAGTCAGAGTTTAAAGTCTTATCTCCCTTGTTCCCTGAACATTGCTGTTATCCTGTTCTTTCTTCAGGGTGCCCAGATTTCATATTGTTCAAACACACAAGCTCTATAAACAATTTGTGCAGTTAACGCAATCATCACAGAGTCCTGAGGCAACATACATCCTCCTCAGTTTACCAATATGATGAGATTAAGAGATTAAAGTAAAGACAGGCATAGGAAATCACAAGGGTATTGATTGGGGAAGTGATAAGTGTCCATGAAATCTTCACAATTTATGTTCAGAGATTGCAGTAAAGACAGGCATAAGAAATTATAAAAGTTGGCTGGGCGCAGTGGCTCAAGCCTGTAATCCCAGCACTTTGGGAGGCCACGACGGGTGGATCACGAGGTCAGGAGATCGAGACCATCCTGGCTAACCCAGTGAAACCCCATCTCTACTAAAAAAATACAAAAAAACTAGCTGGGCGAGGTGGCGGGTGCCTGTAGTCCCAGCTACTCGGGAGGCTGGGGCAGGAGAATGGCATAAACCCAGGAGGTGGAGCTTGCAGTGAGCTGAGATCTGGCCACTGCACTCCAGCCTGGATGACAGAGCAAGACTCCATCTCAAAAAAATAAAATAAAATAAAGAAATTATAAAAGTATTAATTTGGGGAACTAATAAATGTCCATGAAATCTTCACAATTTATGTTCTTCTGTCATGGCTTCAGGCGGTCTCTCCATTTGGGGTCCCTGAAGAACATCAGTTCTTCAACCCTATGTAACAATTTGGTTCACAGGGAACTTGAGTATCTTTTCATTCCACAAGCTATCGTATTGGTCCATTACATTGATGACATTACGCTGATTAGACCTAATGAGTATGAAGTTGCAACGACTTTAAATTTATTGGTAAGATATTTGCATGTTGGAGGATGGGAAATGAACTTAACTAAAATTCAGGGTCCTTCTACCTCAGTGAAGTTTCGAGGACTCTATTGGTGTAGGGCATGTTGAAATATTCTTTCTAAACTGAAGGACAAGTTGTTGCATCTGACCCGTTCTACAACCAAGAAAAAGGCACAACACCTAGAGACCTGTTTGGATTTTGAAGGGCACAGTCTCTTCATTTGGATGTGTTACTCTGGCGTATCTACCAAGTGACCCAAAAAGCTGGTAGTTTTGAGTGAGGCCTAGACCAGGAGAAAAATTGCAACAGGTCTAGGCTGTTGTGGAAGCTGTACTGCAACCTGGGCATTATGATCCAGTTGATCTAATGGTACTTGGATGCTGCTTGGAGCCTTTGGCAGGTCCATATATGTAAATCACAGTAGAGACCTTTGGGATTTTGGAGAAAGGCCTTGTCATTATCTGCACATAACTCCTCATCTTTTAAGAGATAGATTTTATTCTGCTACTAGATCTTAGTAGAAGCTAAAGGCTTGACCATGGACCACCAATGTACTGTGATACTTGGGCTGCCCATCATGAACCGGATGTTACCTGACCCGCTAAGTTGTAAAGTTGGGTGTGCACATCAGCACTCCATCATCAAATGGAATGGGTACACATGTGATCCAGTCTGAGCAGATCCTAAAGGTATGAGTAACTTAAATGAAGAAGTGGCCAAAATGCCCATGGTTTCTACTCCTGCTATGCTACATTCTCTCTCCCAGCCTACACCTATGGCAACATGAAGCCTATCTTCTGATCAGTTCACAAAGGAAGAAAAGGCTAGGGCCTGGTTTAGAGATGGTTCTAAACTATATGCAAGCCCCACTCAAAAGTGGACAGTTATAGCACTACAGCCCCTTTCTTAGATGTCCCTGGACAGTAGTGAGGTAAAATATTTTCAATGGGAAGAACTTGGTGGGAGGAGGGGCACTTGGTTGTGCACCTGGGAGGAGATATGACTAGGTGTGTGATTATGTTGTATACTGATGGGTTGTGGCCAATGGTTTGGTTGGATGCTTACAGACTTGGAAAGAGCATGATTTGAAAATTGGTGACAAAAAATTAGAGGAAGAAGTATGCAGATAGACCTCTCTGAGTGGACAAAGGATGTAAATATATTCATATGCCCTGTGAATTCTCACTAAAGATTGACCTCAGCAAAGGAAGACTTTAATAATCAGGTAGATAGGATGATCTATCCTGTGCTTCTGTGAATACTAGTCAGCCTCTTTCCCTAGCTACTTCTGTCATCACCAAATTAGCTCATGAACAATGTGGCCAAAGTGGCAAGGATGAGTGTTATGCATGGGCTCACCAACATGGACTTCCACTCATCAAGGGTGACCTAGCCATGACCACCACGGAGTTCCCAGTCTGCCAGCAGCAGAAAACAACACTGAACTCCCCAGTATGGCACAATCTTCCTGGGGTGATCAACAAGCTACTTGGTGGTGGATATATAGGACCACTTCCATCCTATAGGTCCACTTCCATCATGGAATAAGGCAATGTTTTTTTTCCTTACAGGAACAGACACTAACTCTGGATATGGATTTGCCTTCCCTGCATGCAATGTTTCTGCCAAAACTAACATTTGTAGACTCATCGAATGCCTTGTGTTATTCTACATAGTGAATACCATCATGATATTCTACACAGTGTTGCTTCTGATCAAGGAACTCACTACTTGGCCAAAGAAGTGCAACAATAAACTCGTGCTCACAGAATTCACTGATCCTACCATGTTCCCCATCGTCCTGAAGCAGTTGGTTTGATGAAAAGTTTTGAAATCTCAGTTACAGTGCCAGCTAGGTGACAACAGCTAGCACTGCAGGGCTAGGAAAAAGTTATTTAGAAGGCTTCATGTGCTCTAAATTGGCTCCCAATACATAGTACTCTTTCTCCCATAACCAGCATTCAGGGGTCCAGGAATGAAGGAATGTAATAAGAATGAAACCACTCACAATTGAATCTAGTGATCTATTAGCAAATTATTCCCTGTTCCCACAACTTTATATACTGCCGGCCTAGTGCTCTTACTTCCAAAGAGAGGGATGCTTCCATCAGGAGAAACAACAATTCCACTGAACTGGAATGTAAGGCTGCCCCTTGGCCACTTTGGGCTCTTCACGTCTCTGAGACAACAGGCTAAGAAAGGAATTATCGTGGTGGCTGGGGTGAATTACCTGGACTACAAAGGAAATATTATACTATTATTCCACAATGTAAGTAAGAAATAGCATGTCTGAAATGCAGAAGATCCCTTAAGGCTTGTCTTAGTACTATTATTGTAAGGTTCTTGTGTCCGTTCGAACCCCGAAAGTGTGCCAACAGACAACACAAGGCGGTGTGGAGTAACATGCTGTTTTATTGAGTGCCTGGGTGCAGACGGGCTGAGGCCTAAAATGGCATCAGCCCCAAGTGAGGATGGGGCAAAGGTTTTATAGTCTCCTATAAACAAGAAGTGTCCTAGTCTGATGTAACTACTGTGTTGTACCTGGATGGCCTCTCTCTCGATCTTCAGGGGTATGCGTCTTCTGGCCAGGATAGCTGTCTTCCTGCCGGCTCTCTTTCTGCTTCCGCTATCTTACTGACACATGCTGCTGATGCAAGTGGCCTTACACCTTGAGACTGGGCCTGAGAAGGCAGGAGTTACTCATCCCCTTAAGCTTTCAGGCCCAGGGGAGAATCTTACAATTATGACCTGTGATTAAGGTCTATGGGAAACTGTAATAACCCAATTCAGGCAAGACTATGAATAGCTTAGACTCTTCAGGAATGCAGCCTTGGATCACTCCACCAGGTAAAGAACCATGACTGGCTAAGTTGCTTGCTGGAGACAAAAGGAATACAGAAAGAATAGTAGAAGATAGTTATAAATACCAGCTACAACCAAGTGACCAGTTGCAGAAATGAGGACTGTAATTTGTTCTAAGTATTTTCTCCTGGTTTTGTTAGGGATACATCTGTGCATATGTGTACATATATTAAGCAAATATCTGTGGTCTTGCTTCTCTCATTGCTTTATCATAACATAATATTAATTGTATTTACATAAGTATTTGAGTATTGTTAATTTTATATAATTGTATTTAAGAAAGGGGATACCAAGAGAAGAGCAAACATCAGTCAAAGACTTTATCTCCTCTTCTAAAGACAGGACTAGTGAGTTTTGGTTTTACACAGCTTCATGTTAAGCAAAACTAATACTTTATTATTGTTTTTATTTGGAGAGCATGACCTAGGCAGATGTATATGTATGCCAGTTGACAAGGGTTGGGCTTGTAAAGATTAATTTTAGGTGTCAATTGGACCGGAAGGAGTACCTAAAAACCTGGCAAAGCACTATGCTTGGGTATGTCTGTGAGAATGTTTCCAGAAGAGATTAGTGTGGGAGACTGGGTGGATTTTCATTTCTTTTTCTTTTTATTCCCCTCTCTATCTTTCCAGGTCTGATGGATTAATTGGGAAAAGTCCATCTTCAATGTGGGTAGGCATCATCCAATCTCCTAGCAGGCCCAGAGAGAATAAAAACAGAGAAAAGGAAAAATACATTAATCTGTCTGCTGGAGCTAAGATATACTCTTCCTCTCCAATCCTTGGACAACTCTATACTCTCCAGGCTTTGGACTTCAGGACTTACACCACTGACTTCCTACCAGACCCTCAGATTCTCACATGTTTGGTCTTCAACTGAGAGTTTACACCAACAGCTTCCTTGGCTTGGAGGCTTAGAGAGTTGGACTAAGTTATGCCACAAGCATTTAAGGGTCTCCAGCTTGCGGATGGCCTGTTGTGAAAATTCTCAGCCTCTATAATCAATGAGCCAATTTATCTAATACATTTCCTCTCACATCTCTCGCTTTCTCTTTCCACCTCCCCCTCATTGGTTCTGCCTCTCTGGAGAATCATGACTAATACAGAAAGTAAACAGCTCACAACCTGATGTAGACTATAATTGTTAGGTTGCAGACTGTTTTCCCAAAATTTATAATGAAGATCTAACCCACAGTAACACAAAATATTACTGCATTTGAATATAATGTCTTTAAATAGTGATTAAGTTAAAATGAAGTTATTAATGTGGGCCCATTTATGTTACTGGTATCTTTATAAGAAGGAGGAGTTGAGCACAGACAAAAATATAGGGAAGATCATGTGAAGATACAGTGAGGAGACAGCCATCTACAAGCCAAGGAAAAAGGTCTCAGAAGAAACCAACCCTGTAGACACTTCAATCTCAAATTCTAATTTCCAAAACTATGAGAAAGTAAGTTTCTCTTGTTCAAGTCAGGCAATCTGTGGTACTTTGTCATGGCAGCCCTAACAAACTAATACACATAGTGAGCAGAAATAGCATACAGGATGGTCTAGTCTAGTGGAAAGATGTGAGGTCAGGTGTGTTATAGACTCTGAGTTCAAGAGGGTGCAAAGAAGCAAGCTTTAGAGTTTGGACTCTAAGATACACTTCTGAGTTTCTAATTTTAAAGAAAATAAGAAATGTGCTACATTTTTTTCAATGAAGGAAGAATCTCAAAAAATACAATAACAATAATTAACTGGGTACATAATGAGTCAAGTCTTAATTCTAGGAGTCTCTAAGAGTCTTGAATAATGGGAATACCATAACATTAATAGAAGGCTTAAAATGTACCTGACACTACTCTTCAAATGTGACTCATTTAATCCTTACAACCCCATGAGGTATCCAATATGATGGTCAATTCTGTCTTACCGGTTGAGAAAAAAACACGAAGAAGTTAAATAAATTTCTCAAAGACGACATGCAAACGAAATGAAAAGGAAAAACCAGAGATTTTAACTCAGATAATCTGAATCTAAAAATCCAAACACCAACACATTTTTTTCTATACTCCTTCTTTTTCCAGTTTAAATCAGTGGAACAGTTCTAGACTAGATACATGTTTTAGTTGATTCTGTTGAAGTTTTTACTTGTTGTTTTTGTTTAATTGTTTACATGTTGTTATTATTGATATATATGTGTTCAGAAAATTTAACTCTCTAATATAGTTAGCAACCACTTTGTAAATGTGAATACATATTACATTATGACTAAAAATCTTTAGAAATAATTTTTGCTGAATTATGACTTTATAAAGAAGGAAACTAATATCACACAGTTTGAATATTAGAGTAAGCAACAGAAACCAAACTGAAGAGGAATATGAAAATAAAATATTTGTTATTTTTTAAACTATATGTTATGTTTATTACTGGTCATATTCTGAGAATTTGCAAACAAGGACAGTTTTCTCAAGTGGTATTTTAAAGCCACAAAATAAAGACGACATACAAATGGCAAGCAGGCATAAGAAAAGCTCGACATCACTGATCATCAGAGAGATGCACATTAAAACTACAATGATATATATTTTCCAGTTAAAATGGCTTACCGCCAAAAACAAAAATAGACAATAGCAAGTCCTGATGAGGATGTGGAGAAAAAAGAAGTCTTGTACACTGTTGGTGGGAATGTAAATTAGTACAAACATGATGGAGAACAGTTTGGAGGTTCCTCAAAAAACTGAAAATAGATCTTCCGTATCATCCAGCATTTCCAGTACTAGGTATATATGCAAAAGAAAGGAAATCAGTATGTCGAAAAGATATCTACTCTTTTGTGTTTGTTACAGCACTGTTCACAATAGCTAAGATTTGGAAGCCACCGAAGTGTCCATCAACAGATTCATGGACAAAGAAAATGTGGCACATATTCACAATGGAGTACTATTCAGCCATTAAAAGGAATGAGATCCTGTCATTTGCAACAACAAGGATGGAAGTGGAGATTTTTAGGTTAGGTGAAATAAACCAGGAACAGAGAGATAAACATTGCATGTTCTCACTTATCAGTTGGATCTAAAAATCAAAATAATTGAACCCATGGATGTAAAGAGTAGAAGGATGGTTACCAGAGGCTGGGACGGGTAGTGGGGGAGTGAGGGTGGATGAATGGATACCAAACACAGTTAAAAATAATGAATAAAATCTACTATATGATAGCACAACAGGGTGGCTATAGTTAACAATAACTTAACAACTTAATTTTACATTTTGAAATTACTAAAAGAGAGTAACTGGATTGCTTGTAACACAAAGGACAAATGCAGAATAACTACACTATTACAGGGATGGATACTCTGTTATGTATGATGTGATTATTATACATTGTACACCTCTATCAAAACTTCTTATGTGCCACATGTATACACCTACTATGTATCCACAAAATATTTTTTTAAAGACACAAAATAAATCTACTATTAATAAAAAATTTATATAGACTGTGGCATCTTGTGAACTGACTGAAAATATAATAAATTTAAATAACAACTCTACTCCAATACTGGTATTTGTCTGCATATCTATTTGTATATGTGTAAGAAGTCACAACATATATGCCCCAATATTGGCAATTGCATTAAATTTGTTCCACTATATATATACATGGATGACAGATGATAGAAAAAAGAACATATGTATAATTTTAAAAATATGTGTAGTTGGGATATACCAACTTTAAACATTTATGGGATTGCATTATACTTTATTTAATTAGAATCTTTGTTCTATTTATTAGGATATCCATTTAATTACAATCTTAAAATTTAAGAGTTAAAAGGAGACTGGGGCTCAAATTTAGTATACTTCCATTTTACTTGAACATATATCATGTAATAATAAATGAAGACGACTTCATTTGTTCTAAAATTTCTAATAATTGATGTCAAATATGTTTTATAGTTCATAACACTTGTTAAAGCAGTAGAGAAATGCAATTGTTGGCCGGGCGCGGTGGCTCAAGCCTGTAATCCCAGCACTTTGGGAGGCCGAGACGGGCGGATCACGAGGTCAGGAGATAGAGACCATCCTGGCTAACACTGTGAAACCCCGTCTCTACTAAAAAGACACACACACACACACACACACACAAAAACTAACCGGGCGAGGTGGCGGGCGCCTGTAGTCCCAGCTGCTCGGGAGGCTGAGGCAGGAGAATGGCGTAAACCCGGGAGGCGGAGCTTGCAGTGAGCTGAGATCCGGCCACTGCACTCCAGCCCGGGCGACGGAGCGAGACTGCACAACAATACGATTTGAACATCTCTTTATATCTAAGTTTAATAATGATGTTTTAAATTTTATTCACAATAAACCATTATTTACAGAAAAATATTGTAATTTTACCTAAGGGAGTTGCTAATAATATGACAAGTTATTTAAATAATAAATCATATTGGCCTTCTTAATGTAATTATTTTGAATATAACACATTTTCCTGAAACTATATGCATGTAACTTTTATTATGGCTATTATTATTGTTTTGTCTTCCAATTAAGGAATTTCAGAAATAAAGAACTACAGAATATCTGGCAATGTGAGAATCTGCAGTGAACTTGTTATATTGTTGCTGTTTTTTGGTGTTTTCAGGTTTTCTACAAGATTATTACACACCTTAAAGTTTCCCAGCTGGATTTTTTCAGATAGAGGCTACATCATTTTTTTCTCCACTTATTTACTTCCCATTCATTTTTAAATTACTGTATTAATTTTTATCAAAGTTATAAGTACACATATTATGAAATATTAACTGATTCTACACTTGCATTTCTAGTTGTAACTCCGCAGGGATAATTATTTTAGAATCATAATTATGTTGACATATGCCTTCTTCTGGTTAAATATTACTTATATAACTACTTCTTGATTTCTTATTTTGGAACATTGTCTATAAATGAGAATTTTGATCTCTTTCAATCTATCCCCATTTTACTCAATCTCAGTTTCCTTTTTCCACATCACAAATATAGTTAGATTGTGATTCTTGGATATACTATAGATTAGTATTCAAATTTATATTATTCTGATAATGTAAATTTTACTCACATGTCAGTTACAGGGTATTTGATCATATCATTTTATGTTTTGGTAGGAATTCACAATTTCTTCAGACTTAATCATAATTTTGTTTACTTTAGTTTCTGAACATATCTGTACTTGTTTCCTGTAGTTGCTAAAACAAATTACCATAAACTTTATAGTTTAAAACAACAGAAATTTACTCCCTCAAATTTCTAGAGATCAGAAGTCTGAAATTCAGCTGCCACAGGACCATGCTTCTTCTGAAGCCTTTAGGAAAGAATTATTATTTTTTCCATCTTTCAGCTTCTGTTGATTCTTGGTGATCATGCCTTGTGGCAGCCTAACTCCAATCTCCTCTTCCATCATTTCTGTGTCTCTGGCTCAAATATCCCTCCAATTTCTCTTATAAAGATGCCCACACATTTGATTTAAGGTCCACTCTAAATGCAAGATAATCTTATCTTGAGATTCTTAATTAAATCTACAAAGGCATAATTTTCAAATAAGATTATGTTCACAAGTATCGGGGTGAAATCTTGGACACATCTTTTTGAAGGATACAATTCAAGTCACTACGGTATCACAATATCAAATGTGTGCAAGAACATTAAATATTTTATCTTAAATTTTAAGCAAATCTTTTCTAGAACCTCCAGACCTGCTCCAATTTAGACAGTGGTTCTCTTTGCCAGATACCTGGTTCTTATTTTAGGAACCCCTTTCAGAGAGGCATCTGGAGAATTGCTTCCATCTGTGTCTTTGTTGAGTCCCTGTTTTCTTAACCCATTCTTTGAAAAAGATAAAATTATGAGACTTTGCATGTCTATGAATGTCTTAATTCCAAGTTTACCTTTAACTATAAATGCTGCAAAGCATGAATGTGTAGATTTTATGATGTGTAAGTAGTAGATGAACTTTCATCTTGTTTGTAGTAGCCTGGTTACCACTTGATTCATGGTACTGAGCTTTGCTCAAAATAGAAATAATATACACTAGTGGGTGTGGCAGCATAACTATTTACATCCCAAAGCTCCCTCAGAGGTATACATTACCAGTTCATCTACATTATTTCTTAAAAATCACTATTGTTTGACTTGTGTGCCTGAGTTTGTTTGATTATTATTTTAATAGCTTTAAGGGCACAAGTGATTTTTGGGTACATGGGCAAATTGTGTACTGGTGAATTCTGGGCTTTTAGTGCACCCATTACCTGAATAGTATTCATTGTACCAAATAGGTAACATTTTATTCCTAATCCCTCTCTCACCTCCCCCTCTTCAGAGACTTCAGTGGCCATTATACACCTATGTAGGCTTTTGTGTATCCATAGCCTAGCTCCCACTTATAAATGAGAATGTGTTGTATTTGATTTTCTGTTCCTAAGTTACTTTACTGAGGAAAATAGCCTCCAGTTCCAGACAAGTTTCTAAAAAAGACAATTTTTAGTATATTTTATGGCTCAGTAGTATTCCATGGTGTGTGTGTGTATACATGTACACATGCATATACATATGTGTGTATATACGTACAAATCTTTCTATACATATTTATAATAACATTTTGTTTGTTCATTCATTGATTAATGGGCACTTAGGTTGAGTTACTATCTTTGAAATTGTGAATTTTTCTGTGATAAACACACATGTGCAGATGTCTTTTTGATATAATCAGTTCTTTTCCTTTGAGTAGATACCCAGTAGTAGGATTACTGGAGCGAATAGTAGATCTACTCTTAATTTTTTGAGAAATCTCCATTCTGTTTTCTCCAGAGGTTGTATTAATTTACATTGCCATCAACAGTGTATAAATGTTCTCTTTTCATCACATCCCTACCAACGTCTATTGTGTATCTTTTTTTGAGAAAAGTCTGTTCATGTTGTTTGCCCACTCTTTAATGATATTATTTATTTTTTTCTTGCTGATTTGTTTGAGTTTCTAGTTTATTTATTATTTGAAGTCATGTAGCCTAAGCTTTTTTGAGACTTAGCTATCTCACACATATTTCGATGATGTGATTTGGATTCTGTGCAACTCTGAGACAGAATGCTGGAAGCTGTGTTTGAGTGTTTTAGGACTCCCAGTAGATCACAGAGTCTCCTAATGATATAAATCTTTTCTCTGAGATACCTTGTTAGAATCTTGAATCTTACCAATTATCCCACCAAGTATAACTACTGTGGATATTCCTTTCCTTTGTGTCTTTAAAACACATTTCCATATATTAATTTTTATTTTTTTTTTGGAAAAATGTTTCTGTATATTCTGACCCTTATGTTTGATTCAGCCCATTGTGTTATTTTCTTTAAGTTTCTGGAATCTTTGATATTAACTGACATGCAATGTCATGATTGACTTGTCTTAGTATAGGATTACTTTTATCCTTCCAGCTGTATACTTGATATGTTCTTTTAATCTAGAAATACGTTCTTTACATTGGTAATATATTCTTGCATTATACTTTGGATGGTATATATAATATCTTTTATTTTAATTTTTGTTTTATTATTTTCTGGAATTTCTATCATCGGGCTTTTATATCAGCAGGGCTGGTCCTGTAAGTTTATTTTCTTTCTTTTTTTTTTTTTTTAATCTTTTTTAAGCTTTTATGTATAACTTCTTTAACCTTAACTGTATATTATTTCAGTTACCATATTACCTTACAAAAACCTGTTTTCTCCCTCTGGCTATTCTTTTACATAGCATGCAGATTTAAATAGCTTCTCAGAGTTTTTTTGTTTTGTTTTGTTTTGTTTTGTTTGATGGAGTCTCGCTCTGTCGCTCAGGCTGGAGGGCGGTGGCATGGTCTTGGCTCACTGCAACCTCCTCCTCTCAGGTTCAGTGATTCTCCAGCCTCAGCCTCCCAAGTAGCTGGGACTATATGCGTGTGCCACTGTGTTCTGCTAAATTTTTTTTGTATTTTTAGTAGAGACAATGTTTTACCATGTTGGTCAGGCTGGTCTCGAACTCCTGACCTCAGGAGATCCTTCTGCCTCAGCCTCCCAAAGTGCTGGGATTACAGGCATGAGCTGCCACGCTTCTCCTACTTCTTAATAAAACTATTTGTGAGATGTTTGGCTGCTGATTAAAAACCGTTGTGTGATTTTTCAGGCCTGACCATGGGTAATTACAAAGGCTTAACCTGCAGGCCTCAAGCTGCCCTCGCAACACCAGAGTCAGTGCACAGCTTATGCATTGGTACCTGGAAGAAGTGCCAGTGAAGGACTCAGGCTCCTCTGGCTGGGCATGCTCCTAACATGTTTGCATTACAAGCCTAGGTGCCTTCATTCGTTATCTGAGGCCTTGGGCAGAGGTCTTCTTCAGATATGTTAAGGCAGAAAGAGGGAAAAACCTTGAAAATATGTTGCTCTGCTCTGACTTAGTACTTTGTACTTTTCCAGTTCTGACCCTTTCTACTTTTTCTCCCCCAGGTCTATGGGGACCATAAAACTGTTAGAGACTTTTGTTCAGGCTCCCTCAACAGTGAAATGGCATACTCCCCCCACCCCCCCATACCCCCACACCCTAACACTCCCACCCCACACATGTCTGTGTTGATCTACTTTACTCTTAATCAGTGCATCCTTCCACATGGGAAAATGGAATAAAGGGTGTCAGGTGCATTCTCTGGTTGTAACTTCTTGCTTATATCATCACAGGAACTGATTAGAGGCATCACACTTTCATTTTTGGCTTGCAACTTTAATTGGCTACTCAGACACCTGACAACTCAGCTCTTTTGCCAGCTCAGTTGAGCTCCCCTCAATTTGTAATACATTTTTCAAATTTGTTTCTACCTTACCAGTCTATGCTCCTAAAGGTTACATTTTCTTTTTCCTGTTTTTCTGGATAATTCACATAGATACATTGATGGCCTTCTACTCACATTTATGCAGTAAGTAATGGCTTCAAAACTTTGAAAATTTGACAGATTTTTGAACATTCTATTTCTATTGATGTAGCACAGGTTGGCTTCCTATTGTGTCTCATAATCCTAATTAATTGGATTTACAATTAGATATATGTATCTGACTGTCTAATAATGGTTCTGCAATTCATGATATTTTTTCATATCTGTGTTTGTATCTTCACAAATACTTTTATTTTATTTTCTAATTATTCTAATTTACATAAAATCAAACATTCATTCTTATTTCCTTTTCAAAAATTGAAAACAGGCATAAAGAAAATTACCTAGCTTCCTAATTCTACTCCCAGGTTTAAGTGGAAAGGTGTCAGTAACATGCTATGCAATTGTGCAGCACATCATATGTGTGCATGTGCCTGTTGTATATACTGTAAACTCACTAATTTTGTATCATCATGAACCTGCATATCAGTGTATGTAACAGACATATTGGGATAAATATTTAAAAGTGTTCTATAAAGGTAAAGTGAATTTCATTGAATGGAATTAAAAAAAAAAAAACTCCACCTTTGTCTTTGTAAAATGATATTCCTTTCCTCAGAGACTTTAGAACCCTTGCTGTTTAATGGAGAATGGGAGGTTTCTATGATTCTCTCTTGAATAATTTTGTTTATTTTAAAGAACTTTTTACTTCCTTACTTCTGAAAGAAGCACTTCTTTCGGGGCTTTTGATGATTTTCTTAGTTTGTATGCATTTAAAATGTCTTTCTTTATTGAAGTTCCTTCTTTATTCTCTTATTTATTCTACCTCTAGAAATCTAAATAATCTAAGTTAGATTTTTTTTTTATTTCACAAGTTTACTATTTTACTTCTATGGTTTCTGTGAAAAGTCAGCTATCTTATTAATTCACCTTTGCATTTAATGTTCACCCCTAACAGCTTTTAAAAGATGTTCTCTATGCCTTTGGAATTAAAATAGTTTGACAAGTGCTTTGGGAAGTATGTTTACATGTGCCTGATTATGTGTTTGGTTTTCTTTGTAGGGTTAGCTGAGACTCTTGATTCTGTGATTTGATATCTTTCATTACTAGGAAAATTTTTGATAAACATTTTGTTAAATTCTGTTTCTACTATTTATTTCTCCTTACCTGTTGTGAGAAGGATTTACATATTTTACATTATTACGACTTTGTAGGGTTTCCTCCTTACTCTCTGATCCTAATTGTACCTGTTAGTCCTATTGATATGGCCCTTAAATGTATCTAGTGGGTTTTGTTTGTTTTCTATTTTTTTTATTTCAATTCAGATATGTTCCATGGATCTGTCATTGAGTTTAGTAATTCTCTTTCTCTTTTGTCCAGTGTACTGTAAACACAACTCCAGATAGTTTATATTCAGTTATCACATAATCATGAGACTGAATAGATTAGAACACTCTGTTAAAACTATTGAAATTTTCCATGTTATTTATACTTTTCTTCATTTTTTAAGGTTACTTTGAGATACTTTACGTAAACTTCAATATCTGAATCATCATTTATACATCTGATTCTATGTTTGCATTTTCCTTCATTACCATTCATACTTTTCTACCTCTTTGCACACAGTGTATGCTGGAAATTTTGTATAGGAGAACAAACAGATGACCTAGATGACACTCCCAAAGGATATAATTCCAGTTTTACTCTATTAAAAGGAAAAAATAAGCCTGGTCTATCAAGAGATGATGACTCATTCTATCTTGTCTACTCTGCGATAATACCCCCAGACTTCAGACTAGCTCCTGCTAGAGCTGTGACTCTTCACACAGGACAGACTGTGGGAGCATTAGTTCTGTATTGAAAAGATATTGGGGTTTATGTATAGGGTTTTCAAACCAAAGAGCTTCAAAGATTGCACATTTCTTGAGGACTATCACATTTTTAATGCAGACTCACTCTCTTCACTAGGACTTTATGTACCATTAACTTTGAGGCTGCAGATGCTTTCATATCACCATTTAAAACCTTGTGTCATAGTTCCCAGCACCTCCAGTGTATTTAGCAAATATCTCATATTCTAAAAATGTCCACATTTTCCTCTTTTTCACATCAGAGTCCCACAGCCTGATCTGAACATGATCCTTAGAACTGGCAATTACACATTGCAAACAAAGCAGCCAGCAACCCTCAACTCACCATGAGCAGACATACACTCTGTGCAATTTTATTTTAGCACATTTTTGCTGTTTCACACCTTTTTGTTGTCTTTAGAATTTTTTTTTTTTTTTTTCGATTTAACTGACTGGTTCTAGCTATTGCAGGGCAGCATTTCCCTTCCACAGTCTAGTGGATGCAACCTGTATCCCCATACATTTTAGTGAGAAATTGAAAAGTATGTTTGAAAATACCCAGTTTATAATTCCTGCTTAAGTCCTCAGTCCCTACTCTTTCCTTCAGTTCTTCTGGTGTGCCTTGCTACAGATTTCACTTTTATGGCATTCCACAACCAAGTAAACCTCTCTTTAAGTCCAAAAATAATTATTACTAATCGAAGTTTTGATAACAGGGCAAAATAATGTTTGTTCCTAGTCAAGGTTTAATGACAATATTGGCTTTACTGTTACTGAGGCACTGAGATCCCACAAGGCCCTGTAAAGATCTTATTCTGAAATTTCAGAGATCAGTTTCATCAGCTTTCAGAATGAACCATAGACACTGGTGCCCTGTGAAATCACTTGGGTCAATATGTAATTGAAATGTAAACACTCTCATCTAGTAAGGAGCTTTGTGTCAAGCTCATGGAGGGCTTTATAAACATTGTAGCTCTCACTGCAGTGCTGAATAAATGTAGATACTGCCCTGTAAAACAGTTCCCACTTCTCAGGATCAGGGTATCCTCTATACAAGGCAACTCTTTAGGACCTTTTACTCTTTTTTTTTTTTTTTTGAGACGCTGTGCCGCCCAGGCTGGAGTGCAGTGGGCAGTGGTGGAATCTTGGCTCACTGCAACCTCCGCCTCCTGGGTTCAAGCGATTGTCCTGCCTCAGCATCCTGAGTAGCTAGTACTACAGGTGTGCGCCACCAGGTCCAGCTAATTTTTTGTGTTTTTAGTAGAGATGGAGTTTCACCATGGGCTAGGCTGGTATTGAACTCGTGACCTCAAGCAATCAGCCTGCCTTGGCCTCCCACAGTGCTGGGATTACAGGCGTGAGCCACCGCGCCGGGCCAAGTAGGGCCATTTTCATCAGGGATTCTCCACAGTTGTCCTGATGACTTTTTTTTTTCTCCTTTCTATTTATTTTATACCTGGTAAGATAAGAGTTTTCCTCCTCTTTTCTTTTCTGCCTCTAATCTTTATATTTGTCGTTTCTGCTATCTCTTATTCTCAGAGAGAGGTGGTTAAGAAAACAAATTCTTCCCTTTGTTTCAAGAGAGGTTGAGAAAACAAATTCTCCCCGTCATTTGGAAAGAGTTTGTTTCATTATTTCTACATTCATCTCAACTTTGGAATCACTCTCAGCAAATATTTGGACTTAGCTGCCATTTACCTCACCATAGCTATACCCTTAGAGAACTAGGTAGAGATATTTAAATTTCAGAAAAAGATTATTTCCTTAATTTTTGAATTTGTATTATTTCAGTGTCAAATAATTTATTCAATTGCAATGGTGGTGTAAATATTATTTTCTGCTTTATTTTGTATATTTATGGGCTATTGATAAGTCTCTCATACTTTCTCTTTTTATTGTTTCTTCATTTCTTTCAAATAGACCTGTGTAGTGTCTAATAATAATTCATTTGTCATGAATTAGATTTATATTTTATTCTCTGTTCACTGATAGATCCAAACCCTTCCTATCTTCCTTCGATTTCAGAGAAAAATAGTTTATCTAAAATCTTCGTCCAGGTTATCTCTTACGGTTTTTTTTTTTTTTTTTTGAATAATACGAACTCAATGAGCTGTAGCCTCTCTAAAAATTAATTTACTTTTCAAGTAACTCTTACCCATTTCCAACTGCTAATTAAGGTAAATTGACTAAAATTGTTATCAGCCAAAATTTTAGCTTCCACATGCCTTACATTAATTATTATTTTTCTTTGCTGTCTTTTAATTTGTTACTCTATCTGTGTATTTTGCCATAAAATGCTGGCACTATGACACTCACAGACCTCTTCTCTCATGAAAATGGCCGTACTTGTATCCTTACCTACAATACACGTCCTCTATTAGAAGTTTAATGAAGTACTGCCAATAATACTCTAAATTAAACAGCCTAAACTTTCCTTTGCAAACATATCCAAAACTTACATAAGAAGCCATTGTACAAAATAACACGAATCATGGTAACTTTTGCATTACTATTTTTTTGATACCAGATGATATTCTGTGTAGTATCTCATTACTTCTAAACCATAACCATAGGAAGCAGACACATGATTATTATCATTTTACAGAAGAGGAAGCTAAAGCCCAGATACATTAAATAATACACCTAAGTTCCAAAGCTAATCTATAGGAAACTAAATTTCTACCTGAGTACTTAGACTACAAAAGCTTTTCTCTTATACTCTACTAAAAGTGATTTCTACTACATCTCATTTGATATTCTTGGTCAGCGAATGGGAAAAAGACAGATGGGTCTGAAGTAATGGCAATGTGCTTACTTAAGCTTAATGAAGTTAAGATTCCATTTGCTGTCATGGACTCCTTAATGGTGAAATCAATACATTCCTGGCTTTCTGTGGGCAGCTATTGACATAGTGAATCTATTTTAGTCATTCTGTTAAATAGAAAACACACAAGTAGTACCCTTTAACCTAGTACATCATTACCATCCTATGTAGAATAAAGACACTCATTTTTCCAAGGACAAGAACAAGAAAAAAAAAAAAGTTTATCATATTATAGCTTTCTTATCAGAAATCTCTCAGTGGAAAAAAAAAAAAATCTAATTCTCCTGTACCATGGACTCTGGTTAGTAGTTATGGAAAGAAAACTGTGTTTGTGTTCGTATATATGAATAATAATTGATTGACAGAATAACAACAAAATGAAGGATATTACTGTTTTTAATATATGTTTATTATGTAATATGAGAAATTCAGTTTACTATGACTGGCTCAATACTTATCAGAATGACAATTACAATAATAGATATCAAAAAGATAATGTTTAAAACTATAATGACTTGTTAACTTTAATATGTGTGGTGAAAAAAATTGATTTCAATCCCATGCTAAAAATTTTCTCAGCAGGATACCATTGTCAATTTGATGTTTGAGGAGGAAATGCTGAATAATGAGTCTTAAAAGCCTTCCCACCTTCAAAGGTGGAGAGTAAAGAATGTCCAAAAACCAAGACTGTATTTCAGAAAGAAAAATATATAATAATAAAAAATACTGAGTTTGATAGCACGAAACACTATGTAGCTGTGTAAAACTGCAGAAGTATTTCCAAGGGTCACGTTAGAGTGATACCATAAAATACATAAAATGAGCTTGAAAACATATTGTTGGAAAACTTGTGTTTCTTAAGAAAGCATCCAGGAGGCCAGACTTTTCTTGGTAACATGTAGATCACAATGAAAGCAGTCAGAATTTTCTGACTTTTCTTATTTATAGATATAAAATTGACTGTCATCCAAATGGCAGTAGGTAAATGGAAACAACATTCTTCCCTAAAGTGAAAAAGAAGTCCTTATTCTGCAGAAAATGCTTGCTTATACAATTACTGCTTAAGAACTAAAAAATGCCCACTGTATATGTGCTATTTGAGAACTTATGTTATGTCATACTTTTACACCAGTAGTGCTAATTTAATTGCTTATTTTATTCACATAATATTTTCAAAAGTGTTTCTATTTCTTACCAAGAATGATTGCTAACACTTACTGGAAGTTTTGATGTGTCTTTCAACACAAATCCACATCAAATACTCCACAAGTTGACCTACAGATTTTATACAATCCTCGTCAAATTACTAGGTGCCTTGCTTGAAGAAAATGGCAAAGTGATCCCAAAATTTATATAAAAACAGAAAGGATCAAGAATAGTCAAGACACTTTTTAAAAAGAAGAATAAATTTGGGGGACTTGGCCTTCTCAAATTCAAAATTTTCACACAACTACAATAATTGAAACAGTATAGCACTGGCTTGAGGATAGTCAAATATATCAATGAATATAATTTAAAATCTAAAAATAAACTCTTAAATGTGTGGTCAATTGATTTTCAAAGAAGGGTTAATTCAATTCAATTAGGAAATCAGTTGATAACAAATATTTCTGAGATTTTCGGATAGCCATATGCAAAATAAAGATGAAATTGTGCCAAAAATAATATGCAAAATTCATTTAATATGAATCAGAGATCTAAATGAAAGAGAAACTACTATTAGAAACTTAGAAGAAGATGTGACTAAATCTTTGTAGCCTTGGGCTAGAAAAATTATTCTAGAATATGACACCAAAATTATAAAGTGATCAAGTAATAATTAATTCTACTTCATTAAAGTTAAACAAATATTTGAACTTTAAAGCCCAGTATCAAGAAAATTAAGGGACAACCAAAAAAAGAGAGAACATATTTTTAAATTATATATTTGATAAAGAACTTTTGTCTAGAATATGTAAACTACACTTACAATTCAATAATAAATATGTAAACAAGCACATTTTAAATAGGCAGAAAATTTGAATATTTTCCCAAAATAATATAAAAATGAGCAGAAAGCACTTAAGAAAATACACAACATTAACCATTAAAAAAATGCAAAATAAAACCACAATGAGATAGCATTTCACACCTAGTGTGAATGGGATGGCTGTAATAAAAAAAACAGATAATAATTACACTGACAATGATGTAAAACATTAGAATCCTGTTATGCTGTTGGTAGAAAATGTCAAACGATACAGCTGTTATTGAAAATCACTTGGCAGGTTAAAAAAAGCTATACAAACTGGGTGCAGGGGCTCATGTCTATAATCCCAGTACTTTGGAAAGTGGAAGCGGGAGGATTGCTTGAATCCAGGAGTTTAAGACCAACCTTTGCAACATGGTGAAACCCTGTCTCTACAAAAAATAGCCGGGTGTACTGGTGTGTGCCTGTAGTCTCAACTACTCAGGAGGCTGAGGTGTGAGGATGGTATGAACTCAGGGAGGTGGAGGTTGCAATGAGCTGAGATCACACCATAGCACTCCAGCCTGGGCGACAGAGCCAGACCTTGTCTCCCAAGCAAACAAACAAAAAAGTTAAACACGGAATTATTATATAACCTAGAAGTTCCACACCGAGTTATATATCAAGAGAAATGAAAATATATGTCCACATAAAAATGTGTACATGGATGTTTATAGCCACGTTATTCATAATAATAAAAAATGGAAGCTGTGCAAATGTCTATCATCTGAAAACAGGGTAATTAATATTCAGTGTATTCATAAAATGGAATATAATCAGAAATAAAAGGAGGTGAAGTACTAACACACGCCCAAACACGATGGCCCTTAACAACATAATACCAAGAGAAATGTGAAAGAAGCCAGTCACAAAGGCCAAAAATTATACTTATCTATTGATATTAAATGTCCATAATTGAAGCATCTATAGAGAAAAAATAATAACAAATTTGTAGTTGCCTAGGGATATGCGGGTTTGAGGGAAACTGGAACAATTAATATCCATAACCTTTTCATTATAATGGGAATATTTTAAAAGTGATTATAGTAATGGCTCCATAACTTTTTGAACATAGTAAAAAATGTTAAATTGCACACATTAAATGGGCAACCGTCATAGAAAGTGAGTTATATCTCAAAAAAGCTGTGTAAAAAATAAAACAACTAATTGGAAATGTAATTACACAATAGATTATAATATAATGTATTTGTATCACCATTATATGCATAACTACTTTTTATTTTGTCTCAAAAACTGTTTTCTGGACCATAGTTTCAAGCTTCTAAGGGTAACATTATAGTACTCATTATTATATAATACTAAGTACATTACTTATACTATGATGTGCTATCATAATTTTCATTTTAATGGTATGTCAATATTTCACTTCACTTTATCTTTCTCATGATCATTGCATTACTATTATTATTATGTATTTATTTATTTTTGAGATGGAGTCTCGCTCTGTCGCCCAGGCTGGAGTGCCGTGGCGCAGACTCGGCTCACTGCAAGCTCCGCCTCCCGGGTTCACCCCATTCTCCTGCCTCAGCCTCCCAAGTAGTTGGGACTACACGCACCCGCCACCGTGACCAGCTAATTTTTGTAGTTTTTAGTAGAGACGGGGTTTCACCATGTTAGCCAGGAAGGTCTCAATCTCCTGACCTCGTGATCTGCCCGCCTTGGCCTCCCAAAATGCCGGGACTGCAGGCGTGAACCAACGCGTCCGGCCGATTTTTGTATTATTTTAAGTGAGATGATATGCATAGTATGAGTCTGAGTATCATAACATATTCTACATTCTAAGCAGTGATCATTGCAGGAGCTCAGCCCTATATATTATGAGCCGTTGAATGGTGTCCCTAAAGCCACTTCAGGTGTGTCAGAACCTAGAGGAACTGTTTACTCATGGTTACAGTTTATTACAATTGAATGGATACAGATTAAAGAGAGCCAAGGCCAAAAAAGCATGGAGACAAGTTCAGGAAATGTTCACAGGTAAACCAAGAAGAAGTGGAGGATAATTCGAATCCCTATGGTTCAATGCTTTCATATCTAGAGAAAAAATAAAGGTAGGAGTGGAGGAAAAATAGTATCCCTATGGTTTAATGTTTTCCTATCTAAAAAATAAATAAAGGAAAGTAGATTGTATATATACAAATACTGATTTTTTTCACCTTTTGTGGTAGTTTTCCTCTTATGATATATTGTTCAGTGGATAATGTGTATCTGCATAAACTGGCAGAAGGGAAAAGCATGGACAACTTTCTTGACTCCCTATGTCTCCACTCAACTCAAAGCAAATCAAATCAATCATCAATCCTGCCAATACTCTCATCTTTGTATTTAAATAGACTCTCCTATTTTGTACTTTTTCACTTTCTCCTTATTATAATCATATTTAAGCTCCCAGCATCAAGAATCTGACTTCCTGCTAGTGTCTTCTCGGGCAGATATATAGAACTATTTTGAGTAACTTTATTTTATCAAAGCAAATGATGACAAACATTTATAAATATAAAATTAATTCAAATAATAATAATAAAAAATGCTAACAACCAGGTCCTCAGAGAGGACAGGCACCGGTGTAACAGAAGGATCCAGAGACCATCTCTCTAGACGTCTAGCTATAAATCAATACTTTATTGGCAAAAAGGAATGTAAATTTTATTTTAAAATAAATAATGCATAAAGGAATAGATAAATGAATATATATACACATACATATATGGAATATATGGACAAATTAATAGATATGAGAATGGTGTACAGAAGTTACTTAATTCCCATTGTAGCTGTCCATATACAGGAGAGTTTAGTCTGGGTCTCATTTTCCTAAAATATGAGATAATACATATTATTGATATTTTGAGCACCATTTCAGTTCTAAGCTAATTCCCTGACCAAAGCAGTGGTAACTGAATGAAAACAACATATAAGCTTCAGCATTTATTCTTGTTTTTCTGAATAAAAAAAATCAAATCCTGAAATATTTATGAGACTAAAACAAACACAATAATCCAACATCTATAATAAACTATGACATGGATGTTTTTATTTATAAAAATAGATGATAATTTTAGACAAATTAGCTACTATTTAGTCAGAATATTTAAAAAATCTGATTATGTTTTATAACTCTTTTTTCCCCTTAATTTGGTTTCAGTACCTTTAGGCTATTTGCATTTTCCAGATGTTTAAGGAAGCAAAGCAGCTGGAAGTGGTAAATAAATGCTTCTTAAATTTAAGTAGACCTTAAATAGAGACTTGTTGTAGTATAATTTTAGTTAAATAAATACTTAACAGATTACTTTTTTCTAATCTAAATGGAAAACCAACATCAAATACATATAGAAACCATGCAATTTTTCATGACTTTTTCAAACTACAAAATAAAAGTTCAAAATTATGATATGACATTTGATTAATTTTTTCATTATTTTACTTTATGATAACTTTTAGTATTGCATGCCAACTAAAGTTGTTTTTCAGGCCAATTAGATTATATCATGTTTTGATTTGTAGGCTTTTGAGAAAAGTTATTATAAAATTATTTTGTGTAAACTAAAAATAAATCATATTAGATTTAAATTTCCACTTTTCCTAATTGAGTCTAAAGCATATGATTGACACATAATACTAAATGTGGTATAATTTCTTAGAATTGTCAAGAACAATGATTTCCTGGAATTAGAATCAGATATATTGATTGTACTGATGCTCAAGAGAAGTGCTGATCAGACATCAATAATTCATACAACTATGGCTGATGGCATATTGTCAGCAAAGAACAGAGCTAGTTAGACATCATCTATACTGTTAGAGCAGTAAATATTATTGTTTTATCTCAGAGCCTGCTCTCATCCCCTTCTGTTCTTATGCCCTACACCTACTAATGCAAACATTTGTGTGTGCCATTTCAATCAGGAATAACATTAATCTTTGTTTCATATTCAAAAATATGATTGTCTTTCATATTCACAGATGACAGCTTTGAGGGTTTTACTCCAAAATGATGTGAATGAAGGAATCAATGCTTTGCTTTTTTTCCTGAATGATTATTTCAATAATTAATTGTTTTCTAATGTTTTACAAGATTTGAACTGAATTATTTTAGGCAGACAAAAACACAGATCTATAATTATCCAGAATTTATTGCTGATAAAATGTTTATGCAGTATTTTTGTATTTGTTTTTCTTTATTATCAATCAGAAACCTTAATTGTTAACCGAATTTTCTCTAGGTACAATGTGATTATTCTATAAATATGCTAATACATTTTTTAAAATACATAAACCAAAAGAGTGTTCATTCACTAAGAATTTATTTTCAAGTTACATAGAATAAACTTATTTCTCAAAACATTTTGGCTCTCTATTTGGTCAACTTTATATAATAGTTTAAGATTCTCATTTGGAATTGAAAAATTATCTTTCAGGCCAATCATGATTTCCCAACGTGAACCATGAAAAAATATTTCTTATTAAGTAAAACACCTTAAGTAAATACATTTTGTGTCCCTTTTAACTTTAATTCACTTTTTGTTAACATGTCTATTTTTAATTTTAAAAAGTGTTAAGATTATCTTTAGAAAAATTTTAGGTTCACACCAAAATTTGGAAGAAAGTGTAGAGAAAACTCTATACTTTCCTCACATACCTCCTGCTCCCATGCATAAACAGCTTCCGCCACTGTCAGCAAACCCCATTAAACTGTTATAATTGTTACAATGAATAAGCTTACATTGGCACATCCTGATTACCTACAGTCATAGTTTATGGTTCACTCTTGATGTTGTGCATTCTACAGGTTTGGACAAATGTAAAATGATATGATCCCACCATTATATACCAAACAGATTACTTTTACTGCCCTGAAAATCTTCTGTGCTCTGCCTATTCATGCCTTCCTCCACTCTAACCAGTGAGAACCACTAATCGTTTTACTGTCTCCATAGCTTTGCCATTTCAAAATGCTAGATAGTTGGAAACATAAATTATGTAGCCTATTCAGGTTGGCTTCTTTCACTTAGCAATATCATTTAAGGTTTCTCCATTTGTTTTCATTGCTTGATAAGTCATTTCTTTTGGGGAGGAAATAATATTCTATTGTCTCAAGATATCCCAGTTTATCCATTCACCTCTTGAAAGACATATTGGTCATTTCCACATTTTGGCAATCATGAATAAAGCTACTATAAACATCTGTATGTTGGTTTTTGTGTGAACATACATTTTAAATTATTTCGAGTAAAAAGTTAAAACCGTGATTGCTGCATCATATGAAAAGAATGTGTTTACTTTTGTAAGAAACTCCCAAATTGTCTTCCAATGTGGCTGTGCCAGTTTGCATTTCTACCAGCAATAAAAATTCCTGTTGTTTTGTATTCTTTCCATCATTTGTTGCTGTCAGTGCTACAGATTGTGGTCATTTTAATGGTTGTATCGTCCTATCTCATTGTTGTTTTAATTTGCATATTTTTCTGCTAACATATGTTATGGAGCATCTTTTCATATGCTTAATTTCCATCTGTATAGCTTCTTTGTTTTTTATTAATTTATTAATAATATTCATAATTTTTTCCCATAGGATTTATCGGATTTATTCTGGTAATGACTGAGTTCATGTAAGTCACCAGCAATTTGGGCAGGTTTTGTATTATTGTTAATTTCGTGAAAGTTATATAAAAAATGAAACTGCACAGTGAGATTATAATGAAAAAAAAGTATTACCACTTCTCCTTTTCCCTCATACACACCATTTCTCACATTAACTCTCATCATATAAAAAAATTTTTTTTAGTCCATTGAGAGTTATTATTACATTTTCAGAAAATATTTTTCGTGTCTCCTTTTAATTAGTTTTTTGTTTTTAAGTGCTGTTTGTTATCTTTGTGTAGTTTTAAAAATGTACATAACATTCTTTCTGGACTCTGTAACTTTTTTTTTTTTTTTTGTACATTAAGTTCTAGGGTACATGTGGATAACGTGCAGGTTTGTTACATATGTATACTTGTGCCATGTTGGTGTGCTGCACCCATCAACTCGTCAGCACCCATCAACTGGTCATTTACATCAGGTATAACTCCCAATGCAATCCCTCCCCCCTCCCCCCTCCCCGTGATAGGCCCCCCCGGTGTGTGATGTTCTCCTTCCCGAGTCCAAGTGATCTCATTGCTCAGTTCCCACCTATGAGTGAGAACATGCGGTGTTTGGTTTTCTGTTCTTGCGACAGTTTGCTGAGAATGATGGTTTCCGACTGCATCCATGTCCCTACAAAGGACACAAACTCATCCTTTTTTATGGCTGCATAGTATTCCATGGTGTATATGTGCCATATTTTCTTAATCCAGTCTGTCACTGATGGACATTTGGGTTGATTCCAAGTCTTTGCTATTGTGAATAGTGCCGCAATAAACATACGTGTGCATGTGTCTTTATAGCAGCATGATTTATAATCCTTTGAGTATATACCCAGTAATGGGATGGCTGGGTCATATGGTACTTCTAGTTCTAGATCCTTGAGGAATCGCCATACTGTTTTCCATAATGGTTGAACTAGTTTACAATCCCACCAACAGTGTAAAAGTGTTCCTATTTCTCCACATCCTCTCCAGCACCTGTTGTTTCCTGACTTCTTAATGATTGCCATTCTAACTGGTGTGAGATGGTATCTCATTGTGGTTTTGATTTGCATTTCTCTGATGGCCAGTGATGATGAGCATTTTTTCATGTGTTGTTGGCTGTATGAATGTCTTCTTTTGAGAAATGTCTGTTCATATACTTTGCCCACTTTTTGATGGGGTTGGTTGCTTTTTTCTTGTAAATTTGTTTGAGTTCTTTGTAGGTTCTGGATATTAGCCCTTTGTCAGATGAGTAGATTGCAAAAATATTCTCCCATTCTGTAGGTTGCGTGTTCACTCTGTTGGTAGTTTCTCTTGCTGTGCAGAAGCTCTTTAGTTTAATTAGATCCCATTTGTCAATTTTGGCTTTTGTTGCCATTGCTTTTGGTGTTTTAGACATGAAGTCCTTGCCCATACCTATGTCCTGAATGGTACTACCTAGGTTTTCTTCTAAGGTTGTTATGGTATGAAGTCTAACATTTAAGTCTCTAATCCATCTTGAATTAATTTTCGTATAAGGAGTAAGGAAAGGATCCAGTTTCAGCTTTCTACTTATGGCTAGCCAATTTTCCCAGCACCATTTATTTAATAGGGAATCCTTTCCCCGTTTCTTGTTTTTCTCAGGTTTATCAAAGATCAGATGGCTGTAGATGTGTGGTATTATTTCTGAGGACTCTGTTCTGTTCCATTGGTCTATATCTTTGTTTTGGTACCAGTACCATGCTGTTTTGGTTACTGTAGCCTTGTAGTATAGTTTGAAGTCAGGTAGTGTGATACCTCCAGCTTTGTTCTTTTGACTTAGGATTGTTTTGGAAATGCGGGCTCTTTTTTGGTTCCATATGAACTTTAAAGCAGTTTTTTTTCCAATTCTGTGAAGAAACTCATTGGTAGCTTGATGGGGATGGCATTGAATCTCTAAATGACCTTGGGCAGTATGGCCATTTTCACGATATTGATTCTTCTTATCCATGAGCATGGTATATTCTTCCATTTGTTTGTGTCCTCCTTTATTTCACTGAGCAGTGGTTTGTAGTTCTCCTTGAAGAGGGTCCTTTATATCCCTTGTAAGTTGGATTCCTAGGTATTTTATTCTCTTTGAAGCAACAATGAATGGAAGTTCATTCATGCTTTGGCTCTCTGTTTGTCTATTGCTGGTGTATAAGAATGCTTGTGATTTTTGCACATTGATTTTGTATCCTGAAACTTTGCTGAAGTTGCTTATCAGCTTAAGGAGATTTTGGGCTGAGACAATGGGGTTTTCTAAATATACAATCATGTCATCTGCAAACAAGGACAATTTGACTTCTTCTTTTCCTATCTGGATACCCTTTATTTCTTTCTCTTGCCTGATTGCCATAGCCAGAACATCCAACACTATGTTGAATAGAGTGGTGAGAGAGGGCACCCCTGTCTTGTGCCAGTTGTCAAAGGGAATTTTTCCAGTTTTTGCCCATTCAGTATGATATTGGCTGTGGGTTGTCATAAATAGCTCTTATTATTTTGAGATACATTCCATCAGTACTGAATTTATTGAGCATTTTTATCATGAAGGGCTGTTGAATTTTGTCAAAGGCCTTTTCTGCATCTATTGAGATAATCATGTGGTTTTTGTCTTTGGTTCTGTTTATATGCTGGATTATGTTTATTGATTTGCGTATGTTAAACCAGCCTTGCATCCCAGGGATGAAGCCCACTTGATCATGGTGGATAAGCTTTTTGATGTGCTGCTGGATCCAGTTTGCCAGTATTTTATTGAGGAATTTTGCATCGATGTTCATCAGGGATTTTGGTCTAAAATTCTCGGGGTTTTTTTGTTGTGTATCTGCCAGGCTTTGGTGTCAGGATGATGTTGGCCTCATAAAATGAGTTAGGGAGGATTCCCTCTTTTTCTATTGTTTCGAATAGTTTCAGAAGGAATGGAACCAGCTCCTCCTTGAACCTCTGGTAGAATTCAGCTGTGAATCCATCTGGTCCTGGACTTTTTTTGGTGGGTAGGCTATTAATAATTGCCTCAATTTCAGAGCCTGCTATTGGTCTATTCAGGGATTCAGCTTCATCCTGGTTTAGTCTTGGGAGAGTGTAAGTGTCCAGGAAAGTATCCATTTCTTCTAGATTTTCTAGTTGATTTGCGTAGAGGTGTTTATAGTATTCTCTGATGGTAGTTTGTATTTCTGTGGGTCCCGTGGTGATATCCCCTTTATCATTTTTTATTGCGTCTATTTGATTCTTCTCTCTTTTATTCTTTATTAGTCTTGCTAGCTGTCTATCAGTTTTGTTGATCTTTTCAAAAAACCACCTCCAGGATTTATTGATTTTTTGGAGGGTTTTTTTGTGTCTCTATCTCCTTCAGTTCTGCTCTGATCTTAGTTAGTTCCTTTCTTCTGCTCCTTTTGACTGTGTTTGCTCTTGCTTCTCCAGTTCTTTTAATTGTGATGTTAGAGTGTCCATTTTAGATCTTTCCAGCTTTCTCTTCTGGGCATTTAGTGTGGGAATTAAATTTCCCTCTACACACTGCTTTAAATGTGTCCGAGAGATCCTGTTATGTTGTATCTTTGTTCTCATTGGTTTCAAAGAACATCTTTATTTCTGCCTTCATTTCGTTATGTACCCAGTAGTCATTCAGGAGCAGGTTATTCAGTTTCCATGTAGTTGAGTGGTTTTGATTGAGTTTCTTAGTCCTGAGTTCTAGTTTGATTGCACTGTGGTCTGAGAGAGAGTTTGTTATAATTTCTGTTTTTGTACATTTGCTGAGGAGTGCTTTACTTCCAATTATGTGGTCAATTTTGGAATAAGTTTGATGTGGTACTGAGAAGAATGTGTATTCTGTTGATTTGGGGTGGAGAGTTCTATAGATGTCTATTAGGTCTGCTTGGTGCAGGGATGAGTTCAATTCCTGGATATCCTTGTTACCTTTCTGTCTCGTTGATCTGTCTAATGTTGACAGTGGGGTGTTGAAGTCTCCCATTATTATTGTATGGGAGTCTAAGTCTCTTTGTAAGTCTCTAAGGACTTGCTTTATGAATCTGGGTGCTCCTCTATTGGGTGCATATATATTTAGGATAGTTAGGTCTTCCTGTTGAATTGATCCCTTTATCATTATGTAATGGCCTTCTTTGTCTCTTTTGATCTTGGATGGTTTAAAGTCTGTTTTATCAGAGACTAGGATTGCAACCCCTGCTAATTTTTGTTCTCCATTTGCTTGGTAGATCTTCCTCCATCCCTTTATTTTGAGCGTATATATGTCTTTGCATGTGAGATGGGTCTCTTGAATACAGCAGACTGATGGGTCTTGACTCTTTATCCAGTTTGCCAATCTGTGTCTTTTAATTGAGCATTTAGTCCATTTACATTTAACGTTAATATTGTTATGTTTGAACTTGATCCTGCCATTATGATATTAACTGGTTATTTTGCTCGTTAGTTGATGCAGTTTCTTCCTAGCCTCGATGGTCTTTACATTTTGGCCTGTTTTTGCAATGGCTGGTACCGGTTGTTCCTTTCCATGTTTTGGGCTTCCTTCAGGGTCTCTTGTAAGGCAGGCCTGGTAGTGACAAAATCTCTAAGCATTTGCTTATCTGTAAAGGATTTTATGTTTTCCTTCACTTATGAAACTGAGTTTGGCTGGATATGAAATTCTGGGTTTAAAATTTTTTTCTTTATGAAAGTTGAATATTGGCCCCCACTCTCTTCTGGCTTGTAGAGTTTCTGCCGAGAGATCTGCTGTTAGTCTGATGGGCTTCCCTTTGTGGGTAACCCGACCCTTTACTCTGGCTGCCCTTAAGATTTTTTCCTTCATTTCAACTTTGGTGAATCTGGCAATTATGTGTCTTGGAGTTGCTCTTCTGGAGGAGTATCTTTGTGGCGTTCTCTGTATTTCCTGAATTTGAATGTTGGCCTGCCCTACTAGGTTGGGGAAGTTCTCCTGGATGATATCCTGAAGAGTGTTTTCCAACTTGGTTCCATTTTCCCCCTCACTTTCAGGCACCCCAATCAGATGTAGATTTGGTCTTTTTACATAATCCCATACTTCTTGCAGGCTTTGTTCATTTCTTTTTCTTCTTTTTTCCTTAGACTTCTTTTCTCACTTCATTTCATTCATTTGATCCTCAATCGCTGATACTCTTTCTTCCAGTTGATCGAGTCGGTTACTGAAGCTTGTGCATTTGTCACGTATTTCTCGTGTCATGGCTTTCATCTCTGTTAATTAGTTTATGCCTTCTCTGCATTAATTATTCTGGTTATCAATTCTTCCACTCTTTTTTCAAGATTTTTAGTTTCTTTGCGCTGGGTACGTAATTCCCCCTTTAACTCTGAGAAGTTTGATGGTCTGAAGCCTTCTTCTCTCATCTCATCTAAGTCATTCTCCATCCAGCTTTGATCCGTTGCTGGCGATGAGCTGCGTACCTTTGAAGGGGGAGATGCGCTCTTATTTTTTGAATTTCCAGCTTTTCTGCTCTGCTTTTTCCCCATCTTTGTGGTTTTATCTGCCTCTGGTCATTGATGATGGTGATGTACTGATGGGGTTTTGTTGTGGGTGTCCTTCCTGTTTGTTAGTTTTCCTTCAAACAGTCAGGACCCTCAGCTATAGGTCTGTTGGAGATTGCTTGAGGTCCACTCCAGATCCTGTTTGCCTGGTTGTCAGCAGCAGAGGCTGCAGAAGATAGAATACTGCTGAACAGCGAGTGTACCTGTCTGATTCTTGCTTTGGAGGCTTCCTCTCAGGGGTGTACTCCACCCTGTGAGGTGTGGGGTGTCGGTCTGCCCCTAGTGGGGGATGTCTCCCAGTTAGGGTACTCAGGGGTCAGGGACCCACTTGAGCAGGCAGTCTGTCCCTTCTCAGATCTCAACCTCCATGATGGGAGATCCACTGCTCTCTTCAAAGCTGTCAGACAGAGTCATTTGCATCTGCAGCGGTTTCTGCTGCTTTGTTGTTGTTGTTGTTGTTGTTGTTGTTTAGCTGTACCCTGTCCCCAGAGGTGGAGTCTACAGAGACTGGCAGGCCTCCTTGAGCTGCTGTGAGCTCCACCCAGTTCGATCTTCCCAGGGCTTTGTTTACCTACTTAAGCCTCAGCAATGGCGGGCGCCCCTCCCCCAGCCTCGCTGCTGCCTTGCAGTTAGATCGCAGACTGCTGTGCTAGCAATGAGGAAGGCTCCGTGGGCGTGGGACCCTCCTGGCCTGGTGTGGGATATAATCTCCTGGTGTGCCCGTTTGCTTAAAGAGCAGTATTGGGGTGGGAGTTACCCGATTTTCCAGGTGTTGTGTATCTCAGTTCCCCTGGCTAGGAAAAGGGATACCCTTCCCCCTTGTGCTTCCCAGGTGATGCGATGCCTCACCCTGCTTCAGCTCTTGCTGGTCAGGCTGCAACAGCTGACCAGCACCAATTGTCCGGCACTCCCTAGTGAGATAAACCCAGTACCTCAGTTGAAAATGCAGAAATCACCTGTCTTCTGTGTCGCTCGCACTGGGAGCTGGAGACTGGAGCTGTTCCTATTCGTCCATCTTGCTCCGCCCCTCTGGAATCTGTGACTTTTGATACCGTCTCTTAATTTTCCACTGTTATATAAAAAAAAAAAACTTCCACTCTATAGCAACAAAAAGGTTTCACCTTATGTCCATATTTCTTATTCCATTTCTCACTGTGATCACCTCTGTCTTTATTCTATGTTGACAAAACCATACTTCTACTTTATGACTATACTTTTCTCTTATTCATATGCTGACTTCAGTTTAGAATTCAGATAAATTGTTTACATTGTTCAGCTACATAAATATAATTTAATATTGAGCTAATTGTCTGTTATGATTAGATTCCTCTCTATTCAATATGCTAGACCTACTGAAATTTATAAAATAATGTTCCTTAAATTAAGGTAAAACTGAGTCCGCTTTTGTACATACCGTGATTTCTCTAACTATACCGCCCTTAGTTTGCTTTATGTTTGGCAAGTGCTATTTTTGTAATGTAGTTTTTATTTGTTTCTTAGCATTTCTATTTCTCTTATTCCTGCTTGAGTCAACAAACTTATCAGTCCTCCAAATTGTTACTGATATCAGTCAGCTTCTTATTAATCCTTCTATTGTTTACATCTGATTTTATATAGATATTCTCAATTGACGCCACTGACATTGTTTTCTAAGAAGATACATGTCCCTTTTATATTTTACCCTTTCTTAAACTGTATTAATGTTTCTTTGTTATTATGTTTTTGTTCTTGGAATATATTTTTAAATAACTTTCTCAGGAAGATTGAATGGGGAAAATATTAGTTCATGCATGCACAAAAATGACTGACTACATTTTGTCCTCATATACTTGGCATATAGAATACTAGACTGGTTGAGTTAGAAATCACTTCTTTATCATAACTTTAAAGGCATTGTACCCTCTCTTGATTTCTATTATCCTCTGTTACTTATTAATGCCAAATACCAATATGATTATTGTCCTTCAGAGCTGATGTTTTTAAGAAAGTATATAATATAAATTATACCATATATTGTATATTTATCTATACTTTCTCAATATGGACGGGGCAGATTAAATTTCCTGTCAGCAGTGTTTTGTAGTTCTCCTTGTAGAGGTGTTTCACCTCCATGATTAGATGAATCCCTAGGTATTTTATTTGTGTGTGTGTGACTATTGTAAATGGAATTGCATTTTTCATTTTGCTCTCAACTTAAATGTGACTGGTATAGAGAAGTGCTATGGACTTTTGTAGATTGCTTTTGCATCTTGAAACTTTACTGGCCTTTTAACAGTTCCAGGAGCTTTCTGGAAGAGTCATTGGGATTTTCTAGGTATGAAAACGTACCATCAGTAAAGAAAGATAGTTTGACTTATTTTATGTTTAGATGTTTTTTCTTTTTTTTCCTCTTGCCTGATTGCTTTGCTAGGACTTCCAGTACCCATGTTGAATGGGAGGAGCGGTGGAATTGGGAATACTTATCTTGTTCTAGTTCTCAAGTGGAATGCTTCCAGCTTTTGTCCATTCAGTATGATGTTGGCCGTGGATCTGTCATAATGGCTCTTATTATTTTGACATATGTTTCTTCATTGACTAGTTTATTGAGGGTTTTATTATAAAGAGACCTCAAATGAGGTTATTTCAGCAATGTTCACAGCAGCTTCATCAGGAAGAGACTTCATTTTGAGCATCCGCTTTCTTTGTTCATCCACGAGAAGCAACTCCTCATTCTTTCACGTTTTATCATGAAATTGCAGCAATTCAGTCACATCTTTAGGCTCTACTTCTAATTGTATTTCTTTTGGTATTTCTACCACATCTGCAGTAACTTCCTCCACTGAAGTCTTGAGGCCCTCACAGTAATCCATGAGGGTTGGACTCAACTTCTTTGAAGCTGCTATTAATGTTGACATTTTGATCTCCTTCCATGAATCACAAATGTTCTTAATGCCATTTAGAATGATGAGTTTTTTCCAGAAGGTTTTCAATTTACTTTGCCCATATCCATGAAAAGAATCACAATCTATAGCCATTGTAGCCTTAAAAGTGTATTTCTTACATAATAAGATTGAAAGATTAAATTATTTATTGATCCATGGGCTGCAACATGGCTGTTGTGTTAGCAGGTATGAAACCAACATTAATCTTTTTGGGTGTCAGGTGTATTGTCAATGAGCAGGAATATATTCAAATAAATCTTTTCTTCTGAACAGTGGGTTTCAACAGTAGGCTTAAAATGTTCAGTAAACCATTCCGTAAACAAGTATGCTACACTCAAATTTTGTTCCTTTTCTAGAGCACAGGCGGAGTAGATTTAATATAACTTTTTTTTTTTTTTTTTTTTAACATGGAGTCTCACCCTATTGCCCAAGCTGGAGTGCAGTAGTGCGATCCCGGCTCACTGTAACCTCCACCTCCGGGGCTCAAGTGATTCTCCCGCCTCAGCATCCCTAGTAGGTGGGATTACAGGCACAGGCCACCATGCCTGGCTAATATTTTTGTATTTTAGTAGAGACGGAGTTTCACCATGTTTCCCATGGTGGTTGCAAACTCCTGAGCTCAGGCAATCTGCTCTCCTCCGCCACCCAAAGTGCTGGGATTACAGATGTGAGCCACCACCACCAGCCAACATAACTCTTAAGGGCCCTAAACTTTTCATCATAATAAATTTGCATTGGCTTCAATTTAAAGTCACCAGCTATATTAGCCTCTACCAAGAGAGCCACCATGTCCTTTGAGGCTTTGTAGCCAGGCATTGACTTCTCTTCTTTAGCTATGGAAATTCTAAATGGTGTCTTCTTCTCATAGAAGGCTGTTTGATCTACACTGAAAATCTGTGGTGTGGTGTAGCCACCTTCGTCAATGATCTCAGCTAGATGTTCTGAATAAATTGTTGCAGCTTCTACATTAGCACTTGCTGCTTTATCTTGGACTTTTATGTTATGGAGATTGCTTCTTTCTTTAAACCTTATGAATCAGGTTCTGCTAGATTCAAGCATTCCTTATACAGCTTTGTCACAGGGAGCCCAAGGGAGAGAATGGATAAGTCGACACACAACATCTATCGAGCTCATAACTTTCTATGGATCTGGTTTGTGGAGTCAAAAAATAATTTCAATAGCAACATCAAGGATCACTGATTACAGATAACATATTAAAAATGAAAAAGTTTTAAATATTGTGAGAATTACCAAAATGTGACAGAGAGACACAATGTGAGCATATGCTCTTAGAAAAATGGTACCAGTAGACTTGCCTGGTACAGGGTTGCCATAAACCCTGGTTCAATTCATTTTAAAAATGCACCATTTGCAAAGTACAAAACAAAGTGCAATAAAATGAGATATGCCTATATTACCTTATTGTTTTATTGTAATTTAAAAATTTGAAGTATCTATTAATTTATTTGCTGCTAGTATTAACTGAGTTGGGGGCAACTTTTTAAATCTTTGCTCACGTATCTTTTCTCTCATATTGTCAATCTCTCTTGTTTTGCATTACATTATCTTTGAAACATTCTATTTTAAGTAATGCCCTATTACTAAAAATACATTCTTTTAATTTACTATTTGTCAGTTTCCTAGCATTATGTCCTCAATTTGAGAAACAGGACATTCTATATTCTGTTTAAAAATAGAATGATTATTTCTGTAGTTTTCCAATCTATTCTTTACGTTATGTGTTTCCACTCATGTTTTATTGTTTGTTTGTTTGTTTTGGCTTTTTGCCTAAAGGTCTTATTCTCAAGATTTAGAGATGAGGATATGAAAGCTGACTAGGTGCTCTACGAATCTGTGTGGATCAATGTTTTCAGAGTTCATATTAATAGTCATTATACATGAGTAACCAAGCCCACATTACATGCTGTATTGCTTCCAAGACATTCATTTAAATAATAAAGGAAAGGTCCCACTGATTTTTTTTCTTAACCTAGGACATCTCTTTCTGTTTCTCACTATGTTTGTTGGAGAACAGGGAGGGAAGTAAATGTGTACACATTTTCCTATACAGACCTTAAATTAACTCTTGGATTTTTGCCCAATTTTTAATCCAGTTACCTGTTGTAGCAAGTTTTAATCCAGTTACCTGGTGAAGCAAGTCTGCAGTCTACACATAATTGTGCTGACATATAAGTTCCTACCTTTTTAACAGCTCTTTCATTGTACATTCAATCTTGCTGTCATTACTTCCATTTTAAAAATTATCCATCTATTTTATAACTTCTCTACATGTCATATACTGGTATCCTCTTCTTTTTCTTTCTAGCATGTTGGAGATGTAAATCCTTGTTGCATTTAGTGTCATTTAAATAAGATCTTTGCCACTGCTTAAATAAAAGCAGGCTCACTGGTATGCTCAGTTTTACATTTTAATCTAGAAGGCTTGCAACTCTTTACTGGCAATTCCAATGGAATAAAATAAAAGAATAGCACCTTTCAATTAACCAACATAGGTAAATGTACTCATTTTCTACCATATCATTTATAATAAAATTTGTAGGGCCACTATTTACAGCACATAAAATTGACTGTGTCCTGTTACACCACAAGTGGATTAGAAAAATTAATATGATATATCATATTATATTTGTAATTCCATATATAGCTTATATAGCTCAATAGCATTTTATTTCTATTTAGCAATACAAATAGATAAAATTTGCTTGTTTTAACTGATCTCTGGAACCATAAAAACCCTAAGTTTTTCTATTTTGTTTTTTTGTTGTTGTTGTTTTTATTTTTTTTTACCTCTCCATACACATGCAGAGTGATTTCATATGCATAAATTCAAAAAGGTGACATCCAAAATCCCTTAAAATTCTAATCCACTTATAGCATAACAGAACACACTCAATTTTATGTGTGTAAATAGTGGCCCTACAAATTTTATTATAAATGATATGGTAGAAAATGAATACATGTTCAGTTGTACCTACAGAACTTATAATCAATCCTGAATTGAGGAAGTAAAGGGAAAAAAGCAAATTATTTATGTAAGGGCTTGATAAACATAATTTTGTTATTGTCAATCATCCATTGCATGTAAAGTAATATAAAGTATGCTCTTCCTATATACTAAGTGATCATTATTCATTCTCTGGGGCTTTCCTGTTCTGAGATGTATAGACTTAGGTGATTTTACCAGGAGGTAAATTGGATGAATGGCATTTCTCCTACTTGAACATACTGCCCATAATTGCTAGTAGCCCTTCAAGTTCTAGTCCAAATTTAGGATGTTAATAAATCCATGTGTTTAGTTTTTGAAGAAAATAATTATTGATAGTAAATTGAAATCAATACATTTTGAAATATTAGAGATGGCATTTTCAGTAATCATTTCTTTCTGTAGTTAGGAGTCCATCAGATTCTCTTACTTTGGCTGACAGGTTCTTGAACACTGCAATACCTGTGACAATCAATGCCTTGGAGGTCAAAGATACTAGATGTGCATCTAATGGAATGAATTAAAGTTATGATAGGAATCTTATATATTGCCCTTCTTTGATTTCTTGTCTGTAAAGATGAAATAACCCACAGTATATCCCACATTACACAAATACCAAATTATATTTCCACATTCCCCCAATTGCTAAAATTACATAAAATTAAAAAATTCAAATATTTGGAAAAACTTACCTGCCTTTGATTTTCCTCTCTGTTAGGGACAGAGAGAACTTACTTGTTAGAGACACAAAAAACCCTCCAAAAAATCAATAAATCCAGGAGGTGGTTTTTTGAAAAAATCAACAAAATTGACAGACTGCTAGTAAGACTAATAAAGAAGAAAAGAGAGAAGAATCAAATAGACACAATAAAAAATGATAAAGGGGATATCACCACGGACCCCACAGAAATACAAACTACCATCAGAGAATACTATAAACACCTCTACGCAAATCAACTAGAAAATCTAGAAGAAATGGATACTTTCCTGGACACTTACACTCTCCCAAGACTAAACCAGGAAGAAGTTGAATCCCTGAATAGACCAATAGCAGGCTCTGAAATTGAGGTAATAATTAATAGCCTACCAACCAAAAAAAGTCCAGGACCAGATGGATTCACAGCTGAATTCTACCAGAGGTACAAGGAGGAGCTGGTACCATTTCTACTGAAACTATTCCAGTCAATAGAAAAAGAGGGAATCCTCCCTAACTCATTTTATGAGGCCAACATCAACCTGATATCAAAGCCTGGCAGAGATACAACAAAAAAAAATTTTAGACCAATATCCCTGATAAACATCGATGCAAAAATCCTCAGTAAAATACTGGCAAACCGGATTCAGCAGCACATCAAAAAGCTTATCCACCATGATCAAGTGGGCTTCATCCCTGGGATGCAAGGCTGGTTCAACATTCGCAAATCAATCAACGTAATCCAGCATATAAACAGAACCAAAGACAAGAATCACATGATTATCTCAATAGATGCAGAAAAGGCCTTTGACAAAATTCAACAGCCCTTCATGCTAAAAACGCTCAATAAATTCGGTATTGATGGAACGTACCTCAAAATAATAAGAGCTATTTATGACAAACCCACAGCCAATATCATACTGAATGGGCAAAAACTGGAAAAATTCCCTTTGAAAACTGGCACAAGACAGGGATGCCCTCTCTCACCACTCTATTCAACATAGTTTTGGAAGTTCTGGCTAGGGCAATCAGGCAAGAGAAAGAAATAAAGGGTATCCAGATAGGAAAAGAAGAAGTCAAATTGTCCCTGTTTGCAGATGACATGATTGTATATTTAGAAAACCCCATTGTCTCAGCCCAAAATCTCCTTAAGCTGATAAGCAACTTCAGCAAAGTCTCAGGATACAAAATTAATGTGCAAAAATCACAAGCATTCTTATACACCAGTAACAGACAAACAGAGAGCCAAATCATGAATGAACTTCCATTCACAATTGCTTCAAAGAGAATAAAATACCTAGGAATCCAACTTACAAGGGATGTAAAGGACCTCTTCAAGAAGAACTACAAACCACTGCTCAGTGAAATCAAAGAGGACACTAACAAATGGAAGAACATACCATGCTCATGGATAGGAAGAATCAATATCGTGAAAATGGCCATACTGCCCAAGGTTATTTAGAGATTCAATGCCATCCCCATCAAGCTACCAATGAGTTTCTTCACAGAATTGGAAAAAACTGCTTTAAAGTTCATATGGAACCAAAAAAGAGCCCGCATTGACAAGACAATCCTGAGTCAAAAGGACAAAGCTGGAGGCGTCACGCTACCTGACTTCAAACTATACTACAAGGCTACAGTAACCAAAACAGCATGGTACTGGTACCAAAACAAAGATATAGACCAATGGAACAGAACAGAGTCCTCAGAAATAATGCCACACATCTACAGCCATCTGATCTTTGACAAACCTGACAAAAACAAGAAATGGGGAAAGGATTCCCTGTTTAATAAATGGTGCTGGGAAAATTGGCTAGACATAAGTAGAAAGCTGAAACTGGATCCTTTCCTTACTCCTTATACGAAAATTAATTCAAGATGGATTAGAGACTTAAATGTTAGACCTAATACCGTAAAAACCCTAGAAGAAAACCTAGGTAGTACCATTCAGGACATAGGCATGGGCAAGGACTTCATGTCTAAAACACCAAAAGCAATGGCAACAAAAGCCAAAATTGACAAATGGGATCTAATTAAACTAAAGAGCTTCTGCACAGCAAAAGAAACTACCATCAGAGTGAACAGGCAACCTACAGAATGGGAGAAAATTTTTGCAATCTGCTCATCTGACAAAGGGCTAATATCCAGAATCTACAAAGAACTCAAACAAATTTACAAGAAAAAAGCAACCAACCCCATCAAAAAGTGGGCAAAGGTTATGAACAGACATTTCTCAAAAGAAGACATTCATACAGCCAACAAACACATGAAAAAATGCTCATCATCACTGGCCATCAGAGAAATGCAAATCAAAACCACAATGAGATACCATCTCACACCAGTTAGAATGGCAATCATTAAGAAGTCAGGAAACAACAGGTGCTGGAGAGGATGTGGAGAAATAGGAACACTTTTACACTGTTGGTGGGATTGTAAACTAGTTCAACCATTATGGAAAACAGTATGGCAATTCCTCAAGGATCTAGAACTACATGTACCATATGACCCAGCCATCCCACTACTGAGTATATACCCAAAGGATTATAAATCATGCTGCTATAAAGACACATGCACACGTATGTTTATTGCGGCACTATTCACAATAGCAAAGACTTGGAATCAACCCAAATGTCCATCAGTGACAGACTGGATTAAGAAAATGTGGCACATATACACCATGGAATATTATGCAGCCATAAAAAAGGATGAGTTTGCGTCCTTTGTAGGGACATGGATGCAGCTGGAAACCATCATTCTTAGCAAACTATCACAAGAACAGAAAACCAAACACCGCATGTTCTCACTCATAGGTGGGAACTGAGCAATGAGATCACTTGGACTCGGGAAGGGGAACATCACACATGGGGGCCTATCATGGGGAGGGGGGAGGGGGAGGGATTGCATTGGGAGTTATACTGGATATAAATGATGAATTGATGGGTGCTGATGAGTTGAGGGGTGCAGCACACCAACATGGTACAAGTATACATATGTAACAAACCTGCACGTTATGCACGTGTCCTAGAACTTAAAGTACACCAACATGGCATAAGTATACATATGTAACAAACCTGCACGTTATTCACATGTACCCTAGAATTTAAAGTATAATAAAAAAAATTTAAAAAAAAATCAAAAAAAAAAAAGAACTTAAAGTATAATAATAAATAAATAAATAAATAAATAGAAAAAAAATAAATCATATGACTAAATAGTAAAGTTTCTACATAATCTGGTAAAAAATCCAAGCTCATTTGAAAGTTGAGACAGGCAATTTTTGTAAATAATTTTTCTAAACATTATATACTTAAAGTATGTTTTATTTTAGAAAATATTTAATGTTGAATGCCAACATAATATACTAAATTGCATTTGATGTACAAGAAATGGAGTATTAAACAATTATTTAGATAATATAAATCTCAAATATAAAATAAAATAAGCATGAGAACTGTCAGTTCTCTCTAATATATGTGAAATATTAAAGTTTCCTTTAAATTGCTACATCTCATTTTCCTGAAAAATTTACATACTTCGGACCAAATAAATATTTCTTGAGCATCACCTTATTTATTGTTGGAAAATAAATTTGCTCTAATTATACTTTAAAAATTGGCAAAAATAAAGTAAAACCTAATATTTCTATTTGCATTTAAATATCTCAAGTATAATAAAGATATTTTAAAACTCATTCATATATATTATCAAATATGGTAACTACAACACTTTTAAATTATTCTACTCCTATTTTAATGACATTTCATCAGTGGCTCCTGACTTTGCTTAAAATTCCTCTCTGTGTCTTAGCTGATGCATTTTGTAATTATGATTCAGAGCAGAGAATTAAAATTACATCTATGATTTCTTCCTCTGACAAACTATCTCGGTTAACTTTTCTTTCCCTGTAATTACCTTAATGGTTCAGCTGCTGGATGTTATCCCTGGAAATCTGAGAAACTAGGTAAATGTCTCTTGTAATGTTTCCTACTGTAAAAGCTTGTTAACCCAATATCAAGCCTCATTGAAAACTCTGAGTTAGGCAATAATAAGCTGAAAAAGAAAATATGTTTTCTTATAAATATCTCTAACTACTGAATGTAACAAATATAATTACAATGGAAGAAATACAGGCATGAAACATTCTTTTTGCTGAGTAGAAGGTCAAATTTTAAAACGTAATCTCCTTTCCTCCAGTCTTGGCTAATGGAAAAGAGTTGGATTCATCCAAACAGAGGTGTAATCTGAAGTGAAACACACAGTGTGTCACTTGGTCAAAATATTTGTGCCTCTGCTCATCACCTACATAAGCTACAGTCTTCAGATATTTTGTAAATTCTTCTTGTTTGCCATCCAAATGTAAAAGGAAAGATAAATTCCACCTTTGTGTTGAGAGTCACCAAAATAAATTTAAAGTCACAGATATAGAAAGCACAAAGACAGGAGTGCAATTTTATACTATGATTTTATTATTTGTATAAAACTAAGAAGTTTTTGTCTTTCTGATTATTGAAATAGGCAAAAATATTGTGATCTTAACAATTTTATTGTGTGAAATTAAGAGCAATTAAGTTTTTCAAGTGTAGCATTGGCTAGAGTGAGATTGTATTTGTTATCGAATCCATCTTCCCTACTTCTAAAATTATTGTTAAATTATTTCAGATTAATAGCCTCAGGCAAATAGCATACATAATATAATTCCAGGAAGTGATAAGTGTATTTCAAAGAAAACTAGGGCAGGACAAGAGTCATGGTGACTGGTGCTTATTTTGGATAGGTTTAAAAGTGAAAACCTCTTTGCAAAAATTAGATGTAAGTAGAGATAAGAATGAAATGTGGACAGAGCTGTATAAATGTTGACTGCAATACTATGTTCAGCCAAAGGCAACATTGGGGGCATTTTCTGCCCTTTGTCTCAGAAGGCAGAAATGAAATTAACGTCTTCCAGATACATCAGTGTCAATGTTAACCATATGATAATTTTTCTGAGTCAGAAGTTGTCACTTAGACACTGCATTGAAACTCTCTTACATATGATAAATTCTGTATGTGTATGGTTAATTATTGTCCTCTCTTTTCCTCACCCTGTATTACCATTACCTTTATTCCAAGATCTTTATCTAGATTAATGGCATTACTGTATACTTGAAACCAGCAAGAAACTCATATGTATATAGCTTTTGATTCTTAGTCCTCTGTATATTCACTGGACTCTTTTTTTTCCTCCGATGGTCTATATTCTTCTCCCAGTCTGTTAGCATAAGAAGACATTCACTATATTTATTAGAGTAAATCACATTTAATCAAAAAGTCAACTCCTTGAACCTCACCCAAACTAATTGTATTATATTAGTAATTTATGAAGTCTCTATATTACTATTTTTATGGCAGGACTCTATTCTAGCCTGAGCCTGACCCTTGTGTGGCATCGCACCCCTTAAGTCAACATGCATCTTTTATTGGCATACTTAGTCTTTCTGAACTACTGTAAAGCAGCTAGGTCTAGATTAATCCTGCAGAATTACAGGGTACATTGTGTTAGATAATTGTTTAAACTAAAACTTCACTGACTTCATTGCTCACGCAGACTTTTGATTTATTTTATTTATTATTTTTTTGTGTATGACAGAGTCTCATTCTATCACCCAGACTGGAGTGCAGTGGTGTGCTTTTGACTCAATGCAACCTCCACCTCCCAGGTTTAAGTGATTCTCCTGCCTCAGCCTCCCAAGTAGCTGAGACTATAGGGGCACACGACCACACCCAGATAATTTTTCTACATTTATCAGAGATAGGATTTCACCATGTTGGCCAGGCTGGACTCGAACTCCTGATCTCAGGTGATCCATTCACCTTGGCCTCCCAAAGTGCTGGGATTACAAACATGAGCCACCACACCCGGCCAACTTTTGATGTCTTAATCAGAATTTTTTCCTTTTCTTACACATGAACATAATCTCTAAGTTCTCAATTCTATGATTTTTGTTTCTGATTTGCTTTTCTCCTGCCCCAATCTACCTTTGCATTAATATTGATACCAGTGATTGTCATATAAGATGGTGAATTGGAGGCAGTATTAGCATGCCACTCACACTTGAAAAAACAAAACAGTAAATAGAAATTCACACTGTAAACTGTTTTCCAAGAAGCACCATAGGAAATTAACACAAAAAAGGAAGGAAACCACAAACCATTTGAAAGAAGCAGCAACCAGCAGCCTAAATCACAGCCTGGTGAAAACCTGTAAGTTCCCCAGAATGTGACAGGGAGAGAGACTATCTCCAGAAGATACACCCCATCTGGAGAACTTGGCAATTTAGCTCACAAAGGAAGGCCTGAACCCTACCCAGCACTGAAACTGATACATGGAACAATGGGGAATATAAAAGTAGCAGCAGTGGGAAGAGCCCAACATGCATTTCCAGTCTCCAGCACAGACTGAGGGCACCATTCCTGATTCTTTGTCACAGGGGAGCTCACTGATATCTGCCAGCTAACTCAGTCAGTAGTTGCATGTTGAAAATGCTCCCAACTGAAATTCACAATATAATCTCGGGGGATGACAAACTCCTTTGGCCAGAACAGGGAGGCAAGTGGAAAGTGTGCTGCAACCATGAGCACAGGAGCTAGGCACCCTGGCTTTGGGGGTGGACAGGGAGGAGCATGGCCTGAAAGCTGTGCTTCTTGTCTCCAAAGGGAAGGCTTATGAGACATCTCAGGCAGTTTTGACTTCTACGCTCAGACATGCAATTTAACTAGCTACTGCTAGCAAACACTGTGGGTGACAGAAATGCCTTGCCAAGTGTGTGGGAGCTGGATGAAGCTTACCTCACCTTCTATTCACCACTCCCTGCAAAGCTCTGTTGCAGAGGAGGCAGCTATGATTATTTTTGGAACATTGCCCAGTGGCCAGAGAACTGCCTCCCAATGCCCCCAGAGCCCTCTGGTTTCCCCACACATAAAGAGGCAGCACATAATCCTGTCTCACTTAGCTCCCCCTGTTTTTGCCCTTCCATGTGTCCTGGTAGCTTAACACAAAAGACAGAAACTGTAGTTAACCCTGTGGCTCTGCTCATCACCTAATAAACCAGAATACCTCCCTCGGGTAATGTAATGCAAGCACAAATCCACCTGCTTCCACCTCAACTGGTGCTCTTTTGTAAGTACCACCTCCTGGCTGAAGGTCACCTGATAGACAATTACAACATCTCAAGGTAGAATAACAATGTATCCATGAAGTAGAAAACGTGTGTGTGTGAGCTCAGTCATCATCATTGTCTGCAACACCCTGGCTAACCAGGAGGCTCTGCGTTCTTGCAAATGACCAGTCCGCTACTACTACAACTGGTATTTGAGAAAGCCAACACACTAAGGCTATTTAAAACCAAGAAATCTCACAGAGACTACATCACTCCCTTGCCACATCTATCAGAGCATGTGCTGGTACCTGCTACTGGGACACTTGAGGACAGGTCACATCACTGGATCTCACTGGGCAGCTAAACCCAGAGCAGCAGGAACATTTGCAGTTGTTTGGTTCACAGGGACTCTTACTCCTAAGGGAAAGGGAAGTAAACCACATCAAGGGAACATCTCATGGGACAAAAGAATCTAGACTGCAGGCCTGAGTCCCAGATTTTTCCACTGGTGGAAAGTTTCTTTAAGCAAGGCACAACTGCAGTGCTGAGTTAGCAGAGAAAATGTGTAGTTCTACCAACGGACAAGCAGCTCTGGTGCTCATGAAGGTTCTTCAAGAAGACTTGTTTTCCCTTTTGTCCATCACTGCAGAAACAACTGAGGCATCTCCCATGGGAGCCTAGCATGGGTGCAAATATAGACAGACTGTCTGAGACACTTCAGGGTGATTGAATCCCCACAGGAGGAACACCCTCCAGATACAGGCTTGCATGAGGGGTAGAGTCATGATTCCTCTCCACTTGGACATCAACATTCCTGCAGATGTAAAAGGTGTCTGCCTGGTCTGAATAGCCAGAACAATGGGACAGGAGTATGTCTGGGGAGTGGATAGCTTTCCTACTGGCCTGGCAGGGGAGCTAAGGTAGCTCCTACCCTTCCTTCTGACAAGACCTTAGTGAATTTCACTGAGAGGTTCCCTGACTGCCTCTGTCAAGGCTGGGACTTTAGTCCCACATTGCGTATTGCATTCACCAACCTACTTTAGTCACAAGCAGTTTCCACTCAGGGACAACTCCCCTACTGGCCTGAAGCCTGAACTATTTAACCTAGTGGGTAAAATATTGGGGAAAAATAAATTAAAAAGTGCATACCATGGTAGGGTGAGGTAAGTTTCAAGAGACCTCTGCCATTCCAACCCATAGGAGACAGTGGAATTGCTAGCACACTCAACACACATTGTTGCTACAATCATTATCTAAGAAAAGCCATTATAAAAAACAAAAACAAAAATGAAACTCTATAACCAAGGAACTCACACAGTCTTTACCACTAAAGTACCAAGACCTGAATTAGGCTGCAATAAACTATAAACATTAAAGTCACATCCTTAAAAAGAAAAAAAAAATTAAAAAACATAGTCAAAAAACAAATTTAATAATAATTAAAAGAAATAGCCTACCCAAATGAGATGAAAAAAATTCTAGTTATATAACAAAATAGGCTTCTATCACATCCCCAAAAGATCACATTAGCTCTACAGCAATAAATCCAAACCAAAATGAAATCTTTGAAATACTACATGAAGATTACAAAAGATTTGTTATTAAGCTACTCAGGGAGATACCAGAGAAAGATGAAAACCAGCATAAATAAATTAAACAATCCAGGATATGAATATAAGTTTTCTAAAAAGACAGATTAAAAAAATCAGAAGTTCTGAAAATAAAAGGCACATTTAGGAAATTACAAAATGCAGCGGAATGATTCAAAAATAGGTTAGAAAAAGTAGAAGAAAAAATTTCAAAGCTCAAAGACAAAGTTTTCAAATTAACCCAATAAGAGAAAAATAAAGAAAAGAGAACAAAAAGAAATTAATAAAGAGTCTAAGCAATGTGAGATCATGTTAGACAAACCTAAGACTATTTGGTTTTCTCAAGGGAGAAGAGAAAGCAAAAAAGCTAAAAAAAAACAAACAAACAAACAAACAAAAAAAACCCTTATTTTAGAGAATAACTGAGTACAATTTCCTTGATCTTGCTAGAGATTTGGATACTGAAATATAAGAGACCCAAAGAACTCCTGGTAAATTCATCACATACACCAAAAAAGTCTCCACCAAGGCATATACCCATTAGGCTATCTAAAGTGAATATTAAGGAAATAATTCTTAGACCAATGAGATAAAAGTATCTGTCTTATAGGAAAACCTATCTGACTAATAGTAGACTTCTTATTTAGTAACCTCGCAAACTATAAAAGACTGGGGTCCTGTCTTCAACGTCCTTAAACAGGATAACTGCCAACCAAGAATTTTGTATCCAGCAAAAGTAAGTTTTATAAATGAAGGAGAAACAATCATTTTCAGACAAATACATGCTGAGGGAATTCGTTCCTACCAGACCAACTCAACAAGAAATGCTAAAAGAAATTCTAAATCTTAAAACAAAAGGTTGATATGCACCAGAATAGAATCTCTTGAAAGCATAAAACAATAACACAATGTAGAAAACAAAGTGTCTAAGTAACAATTAATGTAACTAAACCTCATATCTCAATACTAAATTTGAAAGTAAATGGCCTATAGCCGGGCGCTGTGACTCAAGCCTGTAATCCCAGCACTTTGGGAGGCGGAGACGGGCAGATCACGAGGTTGGAAGATTGAGACCATCCTGGCTAACATGGTGAAACCCCGTCTCTACTAAAAAAAATTACAAAAAACTAGCTGGGTGCAGTGGCGGCGCCTGTAGTCCCAGCGATTCAGGAGGCTGAGGCAGGAGAATGGCATAAACCCGGGAGGCGGAGCTTGCAGTGAGCTGAGATCCGGCCACTGCACTCCAGCCCGGGCAACAGAGCAAGACTCCCTCTCAAAAAAAAAGAAGAAAAAAAAAAGAAAAAAGAAAGAAAAGAAAAGAAAGTAAATGGCCTAAATGCCCCACTTAAAACATACATATTGGCAGAATGAGTAAAGAATCACAAAGCACGTCTCTGCTCCTAAGCATGAGAATTTGATAAACTCAAGTTAAAGGAGTGAAAAAAGATATTCCATGCAAACAGAAACCAAAATTGAGCAGGAGTAGTGATATGGTTTGGCTATGTGTCTCCTCCCAAATCTCATGTTAAATTGTAATTCCTAATGTTGGAGGAGTGAACTTGTGGGAGGTGATTGGATCATGGGGGCAGATTTTCCCCATGACGTTCTTCTAGTGAGTAAGTTCTCATGAGATCTCATGGTTTAAAATTGTGCAGAACTTTCTACCTGGCTCTTACTCTCTCCTGCCTCCATGGTAAGACACACTTGCTCCCCTTTTGCCTTCTAACATGATTGTAAGGTTCCCGAGGCCTCCCAGTTATGTTTCCTGTGAAGCCTGCAGAACTATGAGTCGATTTTTTCTTATAAATTACCCATCCTCAAATAGTTCTTCATAGCACTGTGAGAATGGACTAAAACAGAAAATTGATTCTGGGAGTGCAGCACTGCTGTAAAGATACCTGAAAATAGGAAAGTGAATTTGGAACTGGGTAGTGGGCAGAGGCTGGAAGGGTTCAGAAGAAGATAGAGATGTGAGGGAAAGCTTGGAACTCCCTAGGACTTGTTGAATGATTATGACCAAAATGCTGACAGTGATATGGACAGTGACGTCCATGCTGAGGAGGTCTCAGATGGAGATGAGGAACTTATTGGGACCTGGAGTAAAGGTCATACTTGTTAGTGACCTCTGCTTTAGCAAAGACACTGGTGGCATTTGTCCCATGTGCTAGAGATCTGGGGAACTTTGAACAAGAGAGAAAATAAAGATTATCTGGCAGAAAAATATTCTAAGCAGAAGAGTTCAAGAGCTGATGTGGCTTTTTCTGAAAGCATTCAGTCATATGTATGAACAATGAGATGCTCTGAAATTGGAACTTATATTTAAAAGGGAAACAGAGAATAGAATAAATGTTTTGAAAATGTGTAGCCCAGCCATGTGGTAGAACAACAACAAAAAAAAATTTCTGGAAATAAATTTATGCTTGCTGTAGAAATTTGCATAAGTAAAGAGGAGTCAAATGTTAATAGCCAAGATAATAAGAAAAATGTCTCCAGGGCATTTTAGAGAACTTCACAGAAGCCCCTCCCATCATAGGCCTGGAGGTTTAGGAGGGAGGAGGGAAAAACTGTTTTGTGGACCAGGCCCAGGGCATCCCTGCTCTGTACACCCTCAGGACATGACACCCTGCATCCCAGTCACTTCAGCTCTAGTCCTGGCTAAAAGGGGCCAAGGTACAGCTCTGGTCATGGCTTCAGAGGGTGCAAGCTTCAAGCCTTGGCAGCTTCCATGTAATGTTGAGCGTATGAGTTCACAGAGGGCAAGAGCTGAGGTTTGGGAACCTCCACCTGATTTCAAAGGCTGTACGGAGATGCCTGGATGTCCAGACAGAAGTCTGCTGCAGGTGCAGAGCCCTCATGAAAATCCTCTACTATGGTAGTGTGAAGGGAAAATGTGGCATTGGAGTGCACAAGTAGAGTCCCCACTGGGGCATGCTTAGTGGAGCTGTGAGAAAAAGGCCACCATCCTCCAGACCCCAAAATGGTAAATCCACTAACAGCTTGTTCTGTGCACCTGAAAATGCTGTAGGCAGTCAACGCCAGCCTGCGAGCACAGTCACAGGGGCGCTACCCTGCAGAACATCAGGGTTGAAGCTGCCAAAAGCCTTGGTAGCCTATCTTTTGAATAAGGATGCTCTGGTTGTGAGATTTGGAGTAAGAAGGGATTATTTTGGAGCTGTAAAATTTAATGGTTGCTGTGCAGAGTATCAGACTTGCATGAGGCCTGTAGCCCTTTTGTTTTGGCTGATTTCTCCCATTTGGAATGGAAGTATTTACCCAATGCATGTAACCCAATTGTATCTTGAAAGTAACTAAGTTGTTTTTTATTTTACAGACTCTTAGGTGGAAGGGACTTGCCTTATCTCAGATGAGATTTTGGACTCGGGTTTTCTTGTTAATGCCAGAATGAGTTAAGACTTTGGAGTGCTGTTGAGAAGGCATGATTATGTTTTGAACTGTGAGGAAAACATGTTATTTTGAAGGGGCCAGGTGCAGAATGATGTGGTTTGGCTCTGTGTCTTCACCCAAATCTCATGTTGAATTATAATTCTCAATATTGGAGGAAGAAATTGGTGGGAGGAGATTGGATAATGGCGGCAGATATTCCCCATGCTGTTCTCATGATAGTGAGTGAGTTCTCATGAAACCTGATGGTTTAAAAGTGTGTAGCACTTCTCTCTTCGCTCTCTCTCCCTCTTCTGTCACCAGAGTAAGATGTGCTTGTTTCCTCTTTGCCTTCCAATATGATTGTAAGTTTCCCAAGACCTCCCAGTCATGCTTCCTGTTAAGCCTGTGGAACTATATTTCAATTACACCTCTTTTCTTCATAAATTACCCAGTGTCAAGTAGGTTTTACAGCCGTGTGAGAAAAAACTAATATAAATAGCTATTCTTACATCAGATAAAACAGAATTTAAGGCAGCAACAGAAAAAAAAGTCAGCATGTAATGATAAAAGGATCAAACAAGAAAATGTTAGAAACATAAATTTATGTGCACCTAATACAGGAGTGCCCAGATTCATGAAACACTTACTACTAAACCTAAGAAATGAGACAGGCAGCAACATGATAATAGTGGTGGACTTCACCACTCTACTGACAGCACTAAACAGATCATCGAGACAGAAAGTCAGCAAAGAAATAATGGACTTAAACTACACTGTGTAACAAATGAATCAAACATGTATTTACAGAACATTCTACCCCAAAACTCCGGAATATACATTTTTCTTGTCAACTCATGAAAGTTTCTCCAAGACAGACCATATGATCAGTCACAACAAAAGTCTCAATAAGATTAAAAATATCAAAATTATATAAAATATCTTTGCAGACCACAGTGGAATAAAACTAGAAATCATCTACAAAAGGAACCCTCAAAACTGTACAAATAAATGTAAGGTAAACAATCCTCCTCAATAATTTTTGTGTTAACTATGAAATCAAGATGAACATTTAATAAAGTATTTGAAATAAATGATAATAATGACACAATAATCAAAACCTCTGGGATACAGCAAAAGCAGTGCGAAGACAAAAGTTTGTAGCACTAAATACCAACCTCAAAAAGTCTGGAAAATAACAAATTGACAATTGAATGTCACACCTCAAGGAACTATAGAAACAAAAACAAACTAAATCCAAAATTAGTAGCAGAAAATAAATAGCAAAAATCAGAGCACAGCAAAATGAAATTGAAACAAACCAAAAACTAAAATATCAAAAAAAAAAAAATAGTAATTGATATGGTTTGGCTTTGTGTCCCCACCGAAATCTCACCTTGAATTTTAATAATCCCCAGTGTGTCAAGTGCAGGATGAGATGGAGATAATTGAATCCTGGGGGTAGTTTCACTGATGCTGTTCTTGTGATAATGAGTGAGTCTCACAGGTTCTGGTGATTTTATAAGCATCTAGCATTTTCCCTACTTGCACTCACTTCTCTCTTCTGCCGTCCTGTGAAGACATGCCTTCTACCATGATTGTAAGTTTCCTGAGGCCTCCCCCGTCATGTGGAACTGTGAGTAAATTACACTTCTTTTATTTATAAATTACCCAGTCTCAAGTATTTTTTCATAGCAGTGTGAGAACAGACTAATACAACAATGAAACAAAAAAAAGGCTTCTTTGAAAAGAAACAAAAATGATAGACCATTAGCTAGATTACCCAATAGAAGAGACACAATTTAAATAAATTCGATTAGAAATGAAACTGGAGACATTACAACTGACACCACAGAAAGACAAAATATCATTTGAAACTACTACGAACACCTCTATGCACATAAAGTAGAAAATCTAGAGGAAATAAATAAATTCCTGGAAACATATAACCTTCCTTGATTAAATCAGGAAGAAATGGAAACCATGAACTGACCAATTACAAGGAGTGAGACTGAATCAGTAATTCAGAAATTGCCAACAACAATAACAACAAAAAAGGCAAGGGCCAGATGGATTCACAGCTGAATTCTACCAGACATTCAAAGAAGAATTGATGCTGAACCTACTGAAACTATTTTCAAAAATTAAAAAGAGAGGGAACTCTCTCCAAGTTATTTTATGAACTAGTGTCACCCTGATACCAAAATCAGGAAAGAACATAGAACAATAAAGGAAAACTACAAACCAATATTCCTGATGACTGTAGATGCAAAATTCTCAACAAAATATTAGCTAAACAAATCCAACAGCACATCAAAAAAAACAAAACACAAGGATCAAGTGGATTTCATCCTAGGAATGCAGGGTTGGTTTAACATATGCAAGTCAAGATATGTGATACATCACATAAACAAAATTAAAAACAATAATCTTGTGATTATTTTGATAGATACAGAAACAGCATGCATTTGAGAAAGACAGCATCCCTTTATCATAAGAACTCAATAAACTAGGCATAGAAAGGACTTCCTTCAAAATAATAAAGGCTGTATATGACAAACCCATAGCCAACATCATATCGAATGGAGAAACATTGAAAGCATTCCCTCTGAGAATTGGAATAAGACAAGAATGAAACTGTGACCACTTATATTTGACATAATACTGGAAATCCTAGCCAGAGCAATCAAGCAAGAGAAAGAAATAAAGGGCATAAAATTAGAAAAAATAAAAGTAAACCATTGCTTTTCATGGATAATTGTTGTATTGGCCAGGGTTCTCTAGAGGGACAGAACTAATTATATATATATATATATGTGTGTGTGTGTGTATGTGTGTGTGTATGTGTGTGTGTGTGTGTATTTACATATATATCTCAACACTGTTGGCTTCCCTACTTTTGAGGTTTTGGAACTCTGATTAGCTTCCTTGCTCCTCAGCTTGCAAACAGCCTACTGTGGGACTTCACGATGTGATTGTGTGAGTCAATACTCCTTAATGAACTCCTATATATATGAGTTTATATATTATATATACTATATATTATATTATATATAAACATATTTATGTGTGTGTGTATATATATAGGAGTTTATGTAGTGTGGATATATTTGAGTTTATATAAGATGGATGACTGATTGGAAAGGGGAGAAAGGGATTTTTTCAGAGATGATGAAAATTTCCAGTATCTATTTTGTATAATGGCTATATATTTGTCAAAACTCATCAAACTGAACACTTAAGATCTGTACACTTTACTGTATGTATATGAGTGTATATACATGTATATATAGAGGTTTATATATGCATGTATAAATATACATAGGTAACATATATGTATATATAATACCTGTAACATATGTATATATGTATACATGCATATATATATTATATATGTAACATGTGTATATATGTGTGTGTTTGTGTGTGTATATATATATAAAACACCTCAGGTTACTGCTATACACTAACAATAACCTAGCTGAGAAAAGAAATAAAACTCTATTCCTTTTACAATAGCAGCAATTAAATAAATAAAACATTTAAGAATGTACTTACAAACCAACCAAAATACCTACAACCAACTGATCTTTGACCAATCATATAAAAACATAAATTCGGGAAAGGAAACCCTATTTCATAAATTGTGCTTGGAAATCTGTCTAGCTACATGTAGAAAAATAAAACTGGATTTCTGTCTCTCACCTTATAAAAAAATAAACTCAAGATGCATCAAAATCTTAAATCTAAGATCTGAAACTATAAAATCCCTAGAAGATAGCCTAGGAAAATCTTTTCTGGACATTGGTCTAGGCAAATAATTCATGACTACACCCCCAAGAAGCAAATGCAACAAAAACAAAAATTAATAAAAGGGACTTAATTAAACTGAAACTCTTCAGTACAGCAAAAGAAGTAATCATCAGAGTAAGCAGACAATGCACAGAATGGGAGAAAATATTTGCTGACTCTGCAGGTGACAAAGGACTAATATCGAGAATCTACCAGGAACTAAAATCAGCAAGAAACAAAAAATAAAAAATAAAAAAATCCCATCAAAAGTGAAAAAATGACATGAATAGACATTTCCCAAAAGAATATAGACAAATGACCAATAAACATAGGAAAAATGCCCAACATTAGTAATCATCAAGGAACTGCAAATTAAAACCACAATCTACCTTATCCTGAAAGAATGGCCATTATAAAAAAGTCAAAAAACAATAAATGTTAATGTGGACGTGGTAAAAAAGAAATGCTTATATACTGCCGGTTGGAATGAGAATTAGTACAACCTGTATGGAAAAAAAGTATAGAAATTTCTTAAAGAACTAAAGGTTGGTCTACCATTTGATCCAGCAATCCCATTACTGGGTATCTATCCAAGGGAAAATAAGATGTCGTCATATCAAAAAGATGCCTGAATGTGTATGATTATTGCAGCATAATTCACAATTGCAAAAACTATGGAACCAATCTAAGTGTCCAATGACCAATGAATAGATAAAGAAAATGTGGTATACATACACCATGGAATACTACTCAGCCTTAAAAAAAGAATGAAATTATGTATTTCTCAGCAATTTGGACAGAGCTGGAGGCCATTTTTCTAAGTAACGTAACTCAGGAATGAAAATCGAATACTGTATGTTCTGACTCATAAATGGGAGCTAAGTGTACACAAAGGCAAAAGGGACTATGGAGACATGGACAGGAAAGGGTAGAAGGGAGAGAAAGGGACAAAAAGTATATATTGGATGCAAATTACACTACTTGATGACAGCTGCTCTAAAATCTCAGAGTTCACCACTATATAATTCATTCATGTAACCAAAAACCACTTGTACACCAAAAGCTACTGAAAAAAATATTTAAAAAGAGAGAATGGGACTTAAAAATATGATGATGGCTGAAAATATTTCCATTTTTTGTAAAAGGCATAAATTTCCAGATCTTAGAAGTTCAGTGAATACCAAGCAGAGAAAAATACAATGAAAATCGTACTAGGGCACATCATAGTTAAACTATTAGAAACCAAATATAAAGAGAAACTCTGGAAAGCAGCCAGAGAAAAACTGCATGTTACAAGCAAGGGAAGAATGATTTGAAGCATCGCTGACTTCTCATCAGAAACTATAAAGGCCAGAAGTCACTGGAATAACATCTTTAAAGTGCTTGATAAAAGCCAGTCAATCCAGAATGCTATGTTCAGTGACTATATCCTTCAATGATGAAGACAAACTAAAGGCATTTTTAGATTAAAAAAAAAAACCTAAGGGAATTCACTGCCAGCAGATCTGTGCTACAAAGAATGCTAAAGGAAGTTGTTCTTCAGAGTGGAAACACAGATCTTCAGGAAAGAATAAAAAACACTTGAAATGATACATATGTGGATAAACATAAAATATGATTTTTAAAATAATTTATTTAGAATGCATATAATTAATTAAAACAAAAATCACTACATTGTATTGTGTGGTTTATAGTATATGCAGATATAATACATTTGATTCTACAGCAAAAGGATGAAGGAGGTAGGTAATGTACTTATTCTGACTTTTTTTTTTGAGACGGTGTCTCATTCTGTCGCCCAGGCTGGAGCCCAGTGGCGTGATCTCTGCTCACTGAAAGCTCTGCCTCCCGAGTGGCTGGGACTACAGGCAGCCACCACCACGCCCAGCTAATTATTATTATTATTATTATTAATAATTTATTTTTTTATTTTTAGTAGAGACGAATTTCAGCTTGTTAGCCAGGATGGTCTGGATCTCCTGACCTTGTGATCCACTGACTTCAGCTTCCCAAAGTGCTGTGATCTTACATTTTTTGTGAAATAGTCAAAGTTAACAAAGTACACTATGTACACTGTGGAAATATAAGGATGTATAATTCTAGAGCTACTATTAAAAACACAATGCAAAGTCACAAATTAAAAAGCTCATCTATGTTTTAAAATGTAATTGTAAAAAATCCCAGAAAAATTCAGCTTCATGCAATAAGGTGGATGAAAGTCAAGACATCCTGAGCAAAAGAAGCCAAACACAATAATAAACACTCCATGATTCTATTCACATGATATTCTACAACGGACGAACTAACAGACTGAATCTTCAACAAGAAGAAACTGTTGGCTCTTTAGGTGAAACAGCAGGGCGACATGATGGATGACTAATTGGAAAGCGGAGAAAGGGATTTTTCTGAGGTGATGAAAATTTCCAGTATCTATTTTGTATAATGGCTACACATTTGTCAAAACTCATCAAATTGAACACTTAAGATCTGTACACTTTACCGTACATAACTACACCTCAATTAAAAATTAAGTTGAAAATATATTGACACCAGGCAGGCCTGATGAAAATGTAAGATTGCTAAGTGAATTAATGAGAGACTGCCCTAGGTAAGTAAATAATTTGTAATAAAATATTAATCTAATCTATAACCTATGATCAGGCAAAAGCAAATCATTTGTTATTAAAACAGCCAGTCTCCTACACTTGAAAAAATTCCTATGTCTATGCTGTTCTTCCTGCTTGAGGAAATCTCTCTCCCCAGCATACTCATCTTGAGGTCTTACTGCCAAAATCCTACTCATCTTGAGGCCCTATATCAGTGGGCATATACTCCAAGCAATTTTCTCTTTTATCTCAACCTTTAACTTTATAGGACAGTGTGGCTCCCTTATTCTACTTATATGCTGTATTTTAAAAATTTCATATGTATTATTTCTTCTAAGATTAATTTTTCACTAATATCTTTCTCAATTAGTTCCATAGTATTGGCAATTTCTGTGTGTGTGTGTTTTCTTTCTTTTCTTTTTTTTGTTTTTTGAGATGAATTCTCGCTCTGTCGCCCAAGTTGGAGTGCAGTGGCACCATCTCAGCTCACTACAAGCTCCACCTCCTGGGTTCACGCCATTCTCCTGCCTCAGCCTCCCGAGTAACTGGGACTACAGGCACCCACCACCACCCCCAGATAATTTTTGTATTTTTAGTAGAGACGGGGTTTCACCATGTTGGCCAGGATGGTCTGGATCTCTTTGACCTCGTGATCCATTCACCTCAGCCTCCCAAAGAGTTGGGATTACAGGCATGAGCCACTGCGCCTGGCTGGCAATTTCTGTTTTAAAAGCAGCAGTCATTACTACCAGTCTTCCACCATGCCTCATCAATAAGCATTTCCCTTCTGACATGTTTATTTAGGTTAATGGGATTGTTACAAAACAGCTGACTCTATCAAGAAACCCCTGAAGACACGGTTCTTGACTCTTCCTTCTTCCTCTTTACCTACATTGGTTTATACTTATCTTCCAATATAGCAAGTTCCTCCCTAGACTGTAAATTATCTCTAAACAAAGGGTTATGTTTGTTCATATCTATATAGCCAATGCAACACAATGCTGACTCATATATTAGTTGATTTTAAAAGTTCTCTTATTTCTTTTTTCTTTTTCATTTCTGTCTACTAACTTGGTCTCTCTAATGTATCCAAAACACATAATTTTATTTCTGCTTTGGTTCTTTTGCAATTCTCGGTTCCCTCTGCCTAGAACATTTCATCACAGGAAAAATATTCAAACAGCTCCCTCACTTATTTCATATTCTTGTTTCCTCCATAGTCTGACATTTTAAAATATGTTCATGAGAATGGGGTGTGAGGTGCTGGTGTGGATATATTCCAGGTAGTAAGTAAACTCTGTAATGCCTGGGACTTGGTTTATTTTTCAACACTGTAGCTCCAAGTTTTAAGAATGCAGCTGGGCGCAGGGTCTCACGACTGTAATCCCAGCACTTTGGGAGGCCGAGGCAGGCGGATCACCTGAGCTCACGAATTCCAGACCAGCCTGGCACATGGCGAAACCCCGCCTCTACTAAAAATACAAAAATCAGCCAGGCCTGGTGGCAGGGGCCTGTAATCCCATTTACTCCGGAGGCTGAGGCAGGAGAAGCGCTTGAACTCAGGAGGCGGAGGTTGCAATAAGCTGAGATGGTGCCACTGCACTCAAACCTAGGCAACAAAACAAGACTGTCTCAAATAAATAAATAGAATTTTAAAATAAAATAAAATAAAATACATCTGGTATAATGTAGGTGCTCAATTATTTCTTAAATGAATAAATGATCTTTTAAATAATTAGGTGATTAATTAAGAATTCCTCATTCCCACCTATACAATTACTTCAGCATGTCAGGCACCTCTTAATTCTTCCTTATATTTTATGAGGAATAATAGAAAGGGCTCTTAATTTGTATATCCATGAGACAAATTCTGCTGCTTAATGCAACTTTTGCAGTCCACATCATCTTCCATAGGGCTGGGAGTTTGACTTTTATAAATGTTAAATCAAATTATAATAATCATCTAAACATTTGTTAAAGTTTTCTAACATCCATGAAATCATTCAGGTATTTTTTGGAGGGGGGGAATAGATTGCTCTTCAAAACATATTTCCAGCCTCATTCTCCAGCTATGATAATCACAGGAATATTCCATGACATAGCCACATGAGACATTTTGCTATCCTGAATGTACGGTTTTATTTATGCTTAGGAACTTTCCCACCAGGTGCTATTTGTATCTGGAAGAGCCATTATCTTCTTACTACAGATTTTCTGATATCTATAATGTAATGTCCTTGATTCTATGATGGTAAGTCAAATACAATGCAGATATTAATATAAGAGTACAGTTGTATCATACATTTAAGCAAAACTTGAGGTCATAAGGGGATAACAGGGGCCTCAGTGTTCAAGATTAGAAAGGATCATAAATGCAGAAATTCAGAAACTTTAAACAATGGCAACATAGATTTCAAATAAGCTGACACCAAAGTAATGATGTTTTTAAAATTTTTGTTTTTATTTTTATTTGTTTTTAGTAACTCTGAAGGTCTCATGGTTTGTAAGGATAGTCAAAAATAAATTTTATCCAGAAATAAAGCCAAAGTTTGTTTTACATACTTTGATATTTATTGAATACATAATGATTTAAAGTTTTCATAGAAATCCTCACAGGGATATTTAAATTATATAAAGTTATTTTTGATTAAGTAACAAAATACTTGTTATATCTTAAGCAAAATTTTTCAATTGAAAGATAATGATTGCCATAGACTGGAGTTCTAATCATCAGTTTACATCCAAATTATGCATATTTTGTATTCTTTTTATTAAAAGTTCTACAAAAAGTCAGCAGGTATATGAAAGAGAAAATAGAACCTTACTATTGCAAAAAATATCAGTTTAGTGGCCTTAATCTGCCATCTTGTGGTATAATAGCTTCATCTCACATTTTACACATATTCTCTAGGCATTTCAAAGTCTTTTCTTAAATATATAGAGTAAATATAAAGGTTGGCTTTATTTTTCTACATTTGATTTTTAAAAATACTTGAATATATCAATTTTATTGTTTATGCACACATTTACTTGTTACTGAAAATGGAAAAAAAATAACACATGGAAGACTCCTTTTAATACAATTCAAATTTTTAAAAGTCAGAAAATCCAATTATTATGCTCTTGCAAACTACCCAACGTTTTCTTTCCCCGAGTTACTTTGTTATAGATTCTTGATGTTGGGTTACATTTCACTGATTTCAGCCTTCTAAGACACATGGGAACACTTAGGACCTATTGATGCTTCTTTGGGTCAAATCAAAGAGTGGAGCTAAAGTATACTGAAGTTATTCAATACATTCAAACTATACAGATCCCTTATAAATTACTTATAAATCACGGTAGAAAGGAAAAGATATATGAAGAAAAATACATAAAAGAACTAATTATTACAATTATTGTTATAGTTTGTAATAGTATAGAGTAGCTTTCTCAACTGCTGAATAATATTACCAGCAAGAGTAAAAAGTACAAGAAAAAAATTGATGGCTGAATCTGCTCAGTGTCATAATTCCCTATTCTAGCATTCTCAGAATGATCCCACCTAGTGCATGCAGAAAGTGCAGCCACATCTGAATAGTTCCCTTCTCAATTCAATCTGAACTCCTCTAAGCCCAGTGTCTGTTAGTTCTCTTTGAAGCTGAGAAAATCTGTTTAGTAACAGGTATCAATTTTACCACCCTTTCTTTCTGCACAGATAACTGTGTTCTCACTCATTTCCCCCTGTAAGGCAAGTCATCTCTGATACCCTGGAAAATCATTTCTCTTCTACCCTGTTGCTGAGGTAAACCTTCTGAGAGATGAAGATGAGTTGGGAATGTAGTACCAGGATCGACAGTCAAGTTACTAAGGTTCTTTATCGACATCTTGGAGCAGAAGTTATGAGAGGCCTCTGAATCATCCTGAGATTTTTCTTTAGTAAACATTTGTAAAGATTCTGGGATCAAGGGTGGGTTAAGCTTTGTGATGGTTTCACAGGTGGTCTAGTCACAGCGCTATGCTTCTTCTGGATCTTTGGGTCCCAACACAAGGTGATACTAGACTCCCAAACTGCCACCAGGTAGTCTGGAAAAAACTGTGTAGCCCAGAAATAACTTGAAAACCCATACTAGAACAAATGTTGATGAAAGAACCAAACTGATATTTTTTTTTTTTTTTTTTTTACACTTAAGTATTTTTCTAAGCCAATACTATCTTAATCGGTGTTGTATGTTGAATTTCAGTGCCCAACATTTGGCCATTTGGATTTGTTCATTGGTAGATCTTTTTTAATATTATTATCTTGTCTCTCTTTAAACAAATCTTTCAAATTTTCAAATTCTTTTGGGGGTGAATTTTTTAAAATACCGTCATATAGATTCCTTTGTCTTGATAATGATGTTTGTTACAATGTTGTTTGCCCAGTTGCTCTTTGATTAGTATTTGGGAGTTAAATATAAAAGTAAATACAAAATAATTTTTAGATGGAAAGATCACATTAAAAGCATACTGGGAAATAAGAGTTAATATCACATGGCCAGGGGTTAAAGTATGTTTTAATATTTTCTTTAAAAATGCAAATGCACATTTTTACCACTAAGACACACTAATTGTTTCCTCAATAAGCCACAACAGAAAAAAAACAACTGTTTCTTATTTTATATGGGAATAAATGTATTTTGGCTTCAAATCATGACCTCAATAATCTAAAATATAGAAATCTGAAGTAAGTCAACATTTCACTGTGATCAAAAAGTTTAGCCTTTAAGTAATTGTTGCAGAAAAACAAATTTACTCATTTATTTTACCTTTATTTGTTAATCTCTTATTATAAACACTAGCTAAGAATGCAATTATAGAGTGAACATAAACATAACTCTTTCGTAATTTTAAAGTTATGCTAAAATATTTTGCAATAATATAATCATATGAGCAAATAAGGATCCATACATCATTTCTAGGAAGAAGGATTGATTGAATATTTTTAAAATACCTGCTTTGGGGAGTGGTACCAGGGAAGTTGTAGAGTGGGAAGCTCTGAATTCCTGTGTTTCATCAGAAACATAATAAAAATATCAGAAACATTGAGAACTCTGTCTTAAGTTTGTAAAACAGTTAAAGTCTTATAGCAGTAAGTGAATGCAGATTAAATAAAAGTCAGGTAAAAATTCCCCTGGAATGCAAGAAAATCTTAGCCAAAACAAGCTAAACCTAGAATAATCAAAATAGCAAATCCTGGGGAAAGGGAATATCTGATTACCAGAGTTAGTCCATTAAAATTTAGAAATGTCCAGTTTTCAACCAAAAAATAATAAAGTCATACAAAGAAATCAGAAAGTACTGGACACTCAAAGGAAGAAATAATTCACAGAAGTAGGCCCTGAAGAGGCACAAACATTGGACTTTCTATACAAAGACTTTAAATCAAATGTTTTAAGATCGTTCAAAGTGCTAAAGAAAAGTATAGAGAAGAACAAAAGGAAAACAGCAAAATAATACATGTGATAACAATATCAGAATAAAGATATAAATATAAAGGATCCAAATAGAATTTCTTGTGCAGACAAGAAAAGTATAATATACTTCTCTCTAGAGATGTATAATAACTGAAACACAAACTTTGCAAGAGAGTTTCAACAGCAGAACGAGCAATCAGGAGAAATAATCAGTGAACTTAAAGAGAGATAATAGTATTTTTGCAGTGTGAGAAACAGAAAGAAAAAAGATTTTTTTAAAAAATGAACTGATCATAAGAGACCTGTGGAACATTTTAAAGAAGGCCATGTATTCATTATGGGAGTCTCAGAAAGAAGAATATGAGAAAATAAGGTGGAAAGACTGTTTTAAGAAATAATGGCTGACAATTTCCCAAATTTAATGAAGAACATGAAACTACACATTAAAAATGTTCAGCAAATTTCAGGCAAAATATAGTCAAATCATTGAAAGCTAAACACAGAAAAATACTTAAAAACAACATGAGAGAAGTAAGTCACAAAATATTTTTGATATAATTAGCAGCAGATTTATTATTGGAAACAATGGAGGACAGAGGCAGTGGGTTGGTATAATATACTGTAAATAGTCCGGGGTTTGGGGCAACAAAACTGTCAACCTAGATTTCTACATACAGCAAAATTGTCCTTCAAGTATTAAAAAAAAAAAAAAAAATTGCTAAGGGAACTTGTTACTAATAGACTTACCTTACAAGAAATGCTAAGGGGAATTCATCTAGTTGAAATAAAAGGACCCCAGACAGTGGTTTGAAGCCATATGAGGAAATTAAGAACACTGGTGTAGGTAGCTATACAGGTAAGTAAAAAAGCCAACCTCGTTGTATTTTTGTTTGTAACTCTTCATAGTTTTCCTATGTGATTTAAAAGACACACATAAAATTATAACTGAAAATATTTATAATAGGCATACAATTCAAAAAGAGGTAACTTTTATAAGATTGTTAAGAGAGTGGCAGAATGTATGAAAAATAAAACTATTCATTTATCTGCTGGGTATGAAAGAATCACTTTAGATGCAAAGACACAACAAAGTTTTAAGTGAAATAATGAAAAAATATATTTTATATTAAGAGTTACCACAAAAGACTTGGAATGACTATATTAATATCAGATAAAATAGATTTCCAATAAAATATGTTTCCAAAAGAAAAAAATATATATATTGTTGAAAGTTTCAGTATAAAATAATTTTAAAGGTATACATGCCAAACAATAGAGGCAAAATATATAAAGCAAAAATTGAAAGGATTAAAATGGAAAATAAATAATTCTACAATAATAGTTGGAGACTTCAATACATGACTTTACCATTCAATGTGGAAAGTACAGTCTCTTCCACAAATGGTGCTGGTAAAATGGAACATTTTCATGTTAAATTATTGAAGTCAATCCCTTACCTAATACCACATAAAAAAAGTTAAGTCAAAACAGATAAAGCACCTAAATTTAAATGTCAATATTACAAACATCTTTAAAAAATGAGGACAAATCTACATGGCGGTGGATTTGGCAATAGTTTTAAAATATAATACTAAAAATATAAGCAATAAAAGATAAAATTGGCATATTGGACTTTATTAAATTAAAAAAAAAACTTGTGTATCAAGGACACTATAAAGTAAAAACAACCCACAGAAAGGGAAAGAATATTTGTAAACTAAATATATGACAAGAAGTTAATATCCAGAATTTGTGAAGGATTTCTACAACTCAACAAGACAAAGAACCTAATCAACAAAACAAACGAAAGACTTCTATAGCCATTTCTCCGTATGAGATTGATTAGTGGGCCAAGCGCGGTGGCTCATGCCTGTAATCCCTGTGCTTTGAGAGGCCGAGGTGGACAAATCACGAGGTCAGGAGTTCGAAACCAACCTGGCCAACATGATGAAATCTCATCTCTACTAAGAATACAAAAAGTTAGCCAGGCATGGTGGAAGGTGCTATAATCCCAGCTACTCAGGAGGCTGAGACAGGAGAATCATTTGAACCTGGGAGGCAGAAGTTGCAGTGAGCCGAGATGGCACCACAGCACTCCAGCCCAAGCAACAGAGTAAGACTCCCTCTCAAAAACAAAACAAACCAACAAACAAACAAGAAAAGATTGATTTATGGTCAGTGGGCACATGAAAAGAATGCTCAATAAGTAGAAAGTAGAAAACATGTAAACCAAAATCACACCACTTCAAAAATTCTGTGATGGTTATAATCAGGAAGATGAAAAATAACAAACACTAGCAAGGATGCAGGGAAATTGGAACTTTTGTACATTGTAGGTGGAAATGTGAAACGACTTAGCTGCTGTAGAAATGTTTGGTGGTTTCTCCAAAAATTAGACATAGGATTACTATATGACTGGCAATTTCCCTCCTAGGTGTATATCTGAAAGAATTAAAATTAGGGACTCAAACAAATATATGCATACCAATATTTTAGCAGTATTATTAAACAATAGTTAAAAGGTAGCAATAACACAAGCATCCATAAATAGATGAATAAATAAAATGGGGTATATATTACAATGGAATATTATTCAATCATCAGAAGGAATGAAGTATTGATGTATGCTACAACATAGTTGAACCTTGAAAACAGTATGCTAAGCAAAATCAACCAGACACAAGGAAGCATGCATTTTAGATGAATGAACATGTATGTGAAATATCTAGAATAGGAAAATTCATAGAGACATAATATAGACTAGAAGTTATCAACGGCTGGGGTTAAAGGGAATTGGGAAGCTGTTACCTAATGAGTACAGTAGAGGATTTCTGTTTGGGTTGATAACAAATTTTGGAACTAGATAATGGTGATGGTTGTACAACATTGTGAATGAAATTCATGGCAGTAAATTGTACATATAAAAAGATTAAAATAACAAATGTTATGCTGTATGTATTTTACCACAATAAAAATATAGCTTAAAAAAGAAAATGTCTGTTTTTATAACTGATTTAATGATTATTAACATTAAGAAGAAAGGTAGAAAAAACTTTCCATTGATTTCTGTCACTCTTTTCTTTCAGTTTTTCTGCTTCCTTACTTCATAGTTTTATTCACTGCCCAATTTCCTTCAAAGCAAAAATAATGACAGTCATGACCCCAAATTGAGTCCTTATACTTTTCTAGCTACTACTTTTTTTTCTTTTTAATATCAAAGATAGTTTGTTGTGTATATACTAATAACTCCCCAATATTTATTTCCGACTTTGATCATTCTTCTAGATTCCAGATGTAAGTTTCCAGTTGATTGGTACGGAATTTAACCTTGTATTTTTATGAAAATTTCTAAATTGTCATCTCTATTCTTTACTTTTAAATCTTCTGGTGACACTCTGTGAGTAGTCAGTTAATAATGAAGCAAATAATATAACTTATATATGATCCCAAGTACTGCTGATTTTCCACCTCTTTTTGCTATATTGGCCTATGTACAAAGAGAATTTTTCTAACTATAAGTTTTTCTCCATTGACTGAATAAGACTCTCACTTTACCTTTAACCCTCATTCAGTCTTGAACAACACATATTTCCAACCATACCAAACCTCACGTACTCTTGCCAAATATTCTCATATATTCTTTTGCTCTTCTTGTTTTGTGGGCCTCTAATAATTCAGCCTCTCTAATTTTTATTATAGTTTAATTCATTCTAAACCCCCTTTCTAGATTTAAAATTCTCCTTGTAGTTCTCCCTGAAATTTCTCAAAAACTATATTTTACTTTTATTTTCCAATTATGTGATTGTGTCATTAGTCCTGTGAGTTGGGATTTTTGTCATTCCTATTTTTGTTTTCATGCATGAATATCACCCATTTGATTCAGGAAGCAAATGATAGTAAAGGCCAGACACTATATAAAAGTAGGTAAAATATTCTATGTTTTTCCGTGTGTTTTTCCGTATTATTTTTATAAGACTTATCTAGACATAATCAGTTATTTAAAAGACAAAGATGTGCAGAGAACTATGGGAAGAGAAAAGTCAGTGTTTCTAGGGAGCAAGATATCATGATTGTTGTAACACTTTGTATTAACAAAGAGGGTATACTTGTAAATTAAATGTAAAACACAAAAGACACTTACTTTCATTCTGACCAAAGTCTCCTTATGTCATAATTATCCTTGAGTTTTTTTGCAGGGTTTCTTGTTTCCACACTTACTTTCAGTTGTCATAAAATAGAAACTTCTTTGAATTTCATTTACTTCAGTAGTAATTTTAAATATCACCAGTAGATGCCATCTTTCGATACAAAATGAAAAAGAACTATATGTTTCATAACTTGAAAGTATTAGAAGATGATAGGTATTTAGAAAGGAAGATGAATAGACAGATACCAGATAAATGATGGATAGAAGGAGGATAGATGGAATAACAGATAATTACAAGAATTGATATTTACGTGTACACTTCCACATGGTAGGTCCTTAAGAAATATGTGTTGAGTGAATGAATAACTTAATTAATGATGTTAGGGATTGACAAATTAGATTGAAACTAGACAAGCAGGCCAACAGGCCCCAGAAATGGTCAGAAAATAAGGTAGTTTTAGAGGATCAGGTAAAAGGAAAAACAGGGCATTAAAAAATTAGAATTAATAGTTGGATAAGAGTAAGTTTGCAACAACTCCAGAATACCTGCCATCATGCAGAAGTTTACAATGGTGGTTAAAATTGGTTGAAGGGGTTTTGAAAAGCCCTTTCATCTTATTCAGGCAGATAAGTCGTTGCCTGAATCTAGTCATAGTATCTGAGATGGAGTTTCAGAATATACGAGGAACAAGAATCTTAGTCTTCATCTCTGGGATAATTGTACCCAAATTGGAAGTGATTTAAAGATACGTGACAAGAATCGAAAGACAGAGTGAGTAGAATTACCTAATAATGTACAGAACATTGGAAGTATTATTTTTCACAATTGTATAACACATTTACACTAAGAGATTATTCTACTGCCCAACTGTATTGATATTCACTTATATTCTATCACGGGATGCCAAACTGCACATGGTTCTACTGTAGTTTTATTAATTTTAGTACTTATTTTCACCTTACCCACAGAGATTACCATTTCAGTCTAGGCTGGGTATTCAAAATAAGTGAATAGTTGCCAGTGTTATAACACTTCATACAAGAATCAAATAATTAATTAGCATTTTCTTCCCGTCGGACCACTGGGCTTAAAGGTCAATTGTAAGGCATTAATTTTGAGGAGCTGAATTAGTTAGACGTGATATTTACACTGCTTAGCATGGACATTATTGTGTACATATTTTATTTATATTTGAGGCAGGTGTTAGAGGGTCTGCTTGCCCACACCACCTGGGAGTGTCATATGGGGAATTTCACTTGAGCGACAGAAACACATTCTTGTCATTGCCTCTGTGATTTATTTCAACATTCGTTATTTTAAGTGAATGGGAATTGTTGTCTTCATAAATTTGCCCAAAGTAATGCAAATATTTTTAGGGAAGAAAGTGGGGGTACTGTTGTGACGTGTATATTTCTATTAGCACATACTGGAACATCACACTGAGTTGTTCTTTATTTTTGTTTTTAAAATATTAACTGATAACATAAAAACTTTATTCTAATAACTGAGTGAATGTCTGTAATACCTCATGCTAAAAACAATTTAAAGATTTAAAAAAAGTATAATACAAATTACAAATACTTTAAAATTTTAAAAGATAAACATTTGAAAGACATTTTTAAGAGTCAAAATGTTCAAAAATATTTAATTATAAAAATTTTTCTTTGATAAATGTAATATGGGTTGTATTTAAAAATATTAAATAATTAAAATTGTTATTCTATTATATAATATCAACTTACAGTCTTAACTCTCAAGGCTGAGCCAATATTACCACTGAAAATACCGAAAACGCAAGCTAGGTATCCAATGACTTGGAAAAACGGTGTTGAAATACATGTGCCATGAACTACCTGAAATTTTCCAAACTCAACCTCAATCAATCACATCTAGATTGACAAAGATAATTCCATAGCTCTAGAGGTTCACTATAAAATATTTAAAACCGGCCTGGCGCGGTGGCTCAGGCCTGTAATTCCAGCACTTTGGGAGGCTGAGACGGGCGGATCACGAGGTCAGGAGATCGAGACCATCCTGGCTAATACGGTGAAACTCCGTCTCTACTAGAAAATACAAAAAAACTAGCCGGGCGAGGTGGCGGGCGCCTGTAGTGCCAGCTACTCGGGAGGCTGAGGCAGGAGAATGGCGGGAACCCGGGAGGCGGAGCTTGCAGTGAGCTGAGATCCGGCCACTGAGCCTGGGTAACAGAGCGAGATTCCGTCTCAAAAAAAAAAAAAAAAAAAAAAAAAATATATATATATATATATATATATATATATATATATTTAAAACGGACTTTAAGTGCCATTACCTTCCTCAGAGGCATTAGAAATATATTATGATCACTTTTTTTCCTTAAAATGCGCATCCACATGTCAATGTTTTATATGATTTTTTAGATGGATTTTAAGTGAAATTATAAACCTAAGGAAGTATAATTGATCAACCTATCAGTAGGTTTACAGACATAAGTTTCATGTAATTTTGTTTGGCTGAAATATGTGCTAATATAATTTTAATCATGTCTCAATCTATGAGGTTTTTGTAGATGACAGTAGTTTACAGAACTCACCTTTCCTATATTTAAGAATAGAACTGTGATAATTATAATTTTTGTGCAATTTTTAAATTTTAGATTTATATTATGGAATTGCTTTCAGTACAGTTCCTCAGGGTTTTAAAATATAGATATTTGGTATTGTAGCTCATCTACCAACTTTGCATTATTACATTTACATATTTAAGCATAGAACATGACACTTGACACATTACAGATAATTTGTATCATTAAATCAATAATGGAAAAAATTGATATGTTGAAAAAATTGAATAACCTAAATGTATCAAGTCTGGGCACATTGTAACATTAGGTCAATAGGCTGCATTCTGGGATTTTACAAAGGTCAGACATGTCATGAGTGGACAACGACATATATTGGAACAATTCCATATAAAGAGATATGCAAATCCAGTGTAAGAAGCACAACACGCTATTGTAGTATGGCAAAGATAAATTACTATCTATTTCATCTGCACTAGAATCTCAGTTGACTAGCAATATTTCCATCAGCCCAGGACAATCCAACCCCTAAATAGCCCAGGACAATCCAGCCCCTAAATACTCAAAAAGATTGGAACTCTATTTTTAAGAGGATTTTTCGGGGTCATGCTGAGTATAACTGTTCTTACCTTCATTTGGTCTTTGTGATGGCTAATTTTATGTGTTATCTTGGCCAAACTTTGGTGTCCAGTTGATTTGGTAAGTCTCATGCAATCCTTTGAAAATTTCCAGAATAGAGACAGAAGTTTCCTGAAGCAGGACTGTAATATACAAACTCTGTCTGAGTTTCTAGTCTGCCTGGCCTGCTTTGTAAATTTTTCTCTCAAGACTGCAATATCAACTCCAACCTGAATTTCTAGTCCGCTGGTCTTCCCTATGGAATTAAGACATGTGAGTCCCGGGTTCCTTAAAATCTTTCCTTTTCTTTCCTTTTCTCTTTCTCTCTCTCCTCTCTCATATACATATATATATACACACACACACATATACATATACATACATACACACATAAGTATATATGTGTGTATACATATATTTTTTGTGTGAGATATATATAAAAATGTATAGATCTGTACAATATGTATAAATATGTGGAGTATAAACATATGTACAACATGTAATATAGTCTAGATCCCTCTTTATTAAGATTGATTCTTCCTAGTGTGGACTTCAAATACCATTATTGTAAGAAAACTTAAGTATTACAGTTACACTGTAATGTTATAACACTGAGACTTTGTTTTAATGAGGCTCTTCAAACAAAGAGCACATTCTGTTGCAGTAGGAATATTTGAACCAATTGCCAATTGGTCTGTACCAAAGCTGCTTTCTAAGTGAAGATTGTTCATTACGATATTACTACAGGCATAGACTCTGTCTCTCTCTCTCTCTCTCTCTCTCTGAATAAACACACACACACACACATAATTATCCTCATAATTTTAGGTACATGAACTTAAAATCATATTTGTGCATCCTGGTTTTGTTTATGGCAATTCTTTGGACATTCTCATTTTGGTTCCACTTTTTTTTTTCTTTTTTGAGATGGTGCCTCACCTGTTGTCCCGGCTGGAGTGCAGTGTCATGATTGTGACTCACTGCAGCCTTGAACTCATGGTCTCAGGCAATCCTCCTGTCTCCACTTCCAGAGTAGCTGAGAATTTAGGTGCCTGCCACCCTCTCTGGCTATTTTTAAAAAATTTCTTAGAGATGGGCCTCATTATGTTGCCCAGGTTGATCTCTAACTCTAGGGCTCAAGCAGTCCTCCCGCCTCAACCTCCTGAGTAGTTGGGGTGACAGTCACGAGCCACTGAGACCAGCAGTTTCTACTTTTATCATGTCTTTTTCCCCATCCTTACATGCTGTTCAGGCATCTAGATTTTTGATGCTACTGACTTGGCACAGTGTCTTGTGAAACAAGTCAGTACTGTGGACTTGTTAACTGAATGTGGCTTTTCCTACTTTGCTCTCAAATTGATTATTTTTCATCTGGCTATGTAAGGTAAATTACCCATCTAAACAATATTGAATTCTACATCAGCCACAGATTGCAATCAAATTAAATAAAAGATGGTGAGATTATAAAAGCCATCAGATTTAAAAATTGTATGTAAGTGGAATATAATGAAACCCCAAATGGAAATGTGGCATGTGTAGATTATTATATGCAAACAAGCCTCTACAACTAATTTAATTTTTTATTTATCAAAGTTTTCTTAAGTAATAAGCTTAAGAAATATTTATTGACGGATATGCACAGTGGCTCGTGCCTGTAATCCCGGCACTTTGGGAGGCTGAGGTGGGCAGAATCACTTGAGGTCAGGAGTCTGAGACCAGCCTCACCAGCATGTGGAAACCCCGTCTCTACTATATATACAAAAATTATCCAGGCATGGTGATGCATGCCTATACTTCCAGATACTTGGGAGGTTGAGGCGGGAGAATCACTTGAACCCAGGAGGCAGAGGGTGCAGTTAGCTGGGATGGCACCACTGCGCTCCAGCCTGGGAGACAGAGTGAGTGAGACTGTCTCAAAAAAAAAAAAAAAAGAAAAAGAAATATTTATAGAATAGCTATAACTTCCAAATTCTACCAGCTTTTCATATATATATAGTGTGTGTATATATGTATGTATATATGACCTTCATTTCTGACCTCTTATTGATTCTACTGTGTGCCAGTTTCTTCAGGTTCCAGAGATCTGCTCCTTTCTGTTAGCATGGACTCGGGCAGCTTCACCATTCAAACTATGGGCAAACACAAAAACGTCTATTTAAATTTAACTTATTTCTTTTCTTTACTTTTACATTTATTCAAAATAAGTTAATATAAAGAAATTATTATCAACAGAATAAATAGAACAGTACATTCTTTAGTACCAGGATTATCACATTTAGTATTAAATATGGGACATTGATCCAAATCACATTTTTCTATTTTCTTCTCCTTAGTAAGTATAGAATGGAAGTCTCTTTTTAATCAAGGAATTAAAACAGATATATATGTGTGTATATATATATACATATAATATGTGTGTATTTTATATACATATGTGTGTGTATATATACATATAAATATGTGTGTATTTTATATGTACGTATATACACACATATACATATACGTCTGATAGCATTTCTTAGTTTACTTTTATAAGGAGTATACCAGATTAGGCAGTAAAAAAATAACTACTTTTGTTAGTTTACCTAAATTAAATAACTTTTTGTTTATTGCAATACACAAATTATTAACAAATAGATATATCATTTATACCCAATTCAGAATTTTAAAATATTGTAGCACTATTACTATTTTTAAACAATACTGAATGTGAACTCCTTATAAAACATTCTGAACTCACACAATACATGTCATTTATAAAAGATGATTCATGGTTGTGTGTGGTGTCTCACGCCTGTAACCCTAGCACTTTGGGAGGTCAAGGTGGCTGGATCACCTGAGGTCAGGAGTTTGAGACCAGCCTGGCCAACATGGTGAAACCCTGTCTCTACTAAAAATACAAAAATTAGCTGGGTGTGGTGGCGGCCACTTGTAATCCCAGCTACTCTGGAGGCTGAGGCAGGAGAATCGCTTGAACCAGGGGAGGCAGAGGTTGCAGTGAGCCAAGATTGTTCCACTTCACACCAGCCTGGGCAACAGAGGGAGACTCCATCTCAAAAAAAAAAAAAAAGACTCATTAATAATTTACTTGGGATTAAAGGTGAACATTATTACATTATTGTTTCTCAGATAATATGTACCGGGGAAATAAGTCTGAATACATAATGTTTTATGCAAAACAAGATCTATCTATGTCCCCCTTCTTCTGAGTAGTAAAAAGTTAATGTTAATACATTTGGATCTCCCCCGTCACATAGCCGGAGTTGAGTCTAAGTTCTTGGGGATACATAATGTAAAGAACTTAAGGACTAGTTGTATGATCTTCGATGTCTCTTCTAACTTGTGATAGCATCTCTGGAGACATTTTGAGTTGTTCTAATATCTTACCCTAGCTGTATACAAGTCACTATTGTACTTTCTCACATTCTTACCTTTTTTCTAATCTGGCTAAAAATTAACTGCTTTCAGGGTTCTCTGTGGTTCCCAAGTTTTATCTTTCTATTTTTGAAAAAGCACACCATATTCCGTGGGATTGTTTAGGACACTTTAGGATTTGTGTCCTGCTATTTAAATGTCCTAGCAACATGTTAATTCTCCAGGTCATGCTCAGGTGAGTCTGATTTCATCATTGATATGAGATATGATATGCCCTTTATACTCTAGGGCTTTGCCACCACTTCACACTCTATTTAAGAGTAATATTTCCCTCATATTCAAAATTCCTACATCTATCTATCTATCTATCTATCTATCTATCTATCTATCTATCCATTTATGTCCTGTAGAGTCTTTTCTCAAGGACTCACCAGTATTACTGGCTCCTAATTCTACTTGTTACTAATCTGCAACACAGAAAAGCCTACCAGGTAACCTGAGGATTTGATAATTTAAATAACATCATGTTTTCTTCTAGCTCTGATATCTTCATCAGAACTTACTCCCTTTTCACAGGGCTTACACTTTCTAAGTTCCAACTATAAAAGTTTACATTTTCTATATCATCAATTGAATCACTCCTTTTCTGAGGAATGAATAAAGCCAGTTCCAACGTAGAAAAGTGAGAAAAATCAAGAGTAACAGAAAATCAAGTGTTAAGAAGAATTGGTTAATATTTCAAAAACAGAATCTCACCATTCTATAAATTATATTCCTAATGGTGCATATAACTATCAGATTTAGTTTGAGGAGCTATCAGAAAGGCGACTAAAGCAAAATGCTCTCAGACATAGAGCTCAAATTTAAAGTTTATGTTTATCTCTAAAATTACTACTCTACTCAGGTCTTAAAAATGTTTTCAGAATTCTTAAAATAGTGATTTTAGAATTCAGAAAACTCTCATGGTATTACTAAGCCATTTAGTATGACTTTACTTTCCCAATCATGTAGAAATTCTCTTTTATATGAATATTGATTAAAGTCTAGGTACTGTAGATAAGATTCTAACAACCTACATACACTTTATGGATAAAAAAAAAATGGCAAGATCCATTTTAAGATCCATAGTTAAATTGCTAATTTGAGAATTTAGCAGTCTTGAATATGCTAGGTTTTCAGCGACTGTGGGAATTTTTAGTTTTAAACACTGATTGAAATGTTCTTAACAAGTTAGGTAAGATAGATTATTCCTTTTTTTTTTTTTACTTTTACTTGTTCCAATATATGGAAATTGTTTTCTCAAAAGTGTTTAATATGGTTTGCATGTTTTCTCCATTCCAAATCTCATGTTGAAATGTGACCTCCGATGTTGGAGGTGGGTCTAGTGAGAGATGTTTGGGTCATGGGGGTGGATCCCTCATGAATAAATGAGTTCTCTCACTCTTTGTGTTCAAGTGAGATCTGGTTGTTTAAAGCAGCCTGTCACCTCCCATCTCTCTCTTGCTCCTACTGTTGCTATTTGATGCACTGTCTCTCCATTCACCTTCCACCATAATTGTTAGCTTCCCGAGGTCCTCAGCAGAAGCTCTACAGATGTGGGGGCCATGCTTTTACAATCTGGAGAACCATGAGCCAAATAAACTTCTTTTCTTTATAAATTACCCAGCCTCAGGTATTTTTTAATAGCTGTACAAACAAACTAATGTAGAAAATTGGTACCGAGGAGTAGGGAATTTCTATAAAGATATCTGAAGACGTGGAAGTATCTTTGGTAGTGGGGAACAGGCAGAGTTTGGAAGAGTTTGTAGGTCTCAGAGAAGACAACAGGAAGATGTGAAAAAGTATAGAACTTCTTGAGACTTGTTAAGTGGTTGTGACCAAAATGCTAATGGAAATATGGCCAGGGAAGCCCAGGCTGATGAGGTCTCAGATGGAAATGACAAAGTTATTGGGAATTAGAGCAAAGGTAACATTTGTTACACTTTAGCAAAGAACTTGGCTGAATTGTGTCATGCTCCTGGACTCTGTGGAAGCTTGAACTTGAGTGATGACCTATAGTATCTACCAGAAGAAATATCCAAGCAGCAAAATGTTCAAGTGGTGATGTGCCTGATTTTAACAATCTGTGATCAGATGCAAAAGTAAAAGAATGACTAGAAGTTGGAACTTAATTAAAAGGGAAGCAGAGTATAGGACTTTGGAAAAGTCACAATTGGTCATGTGATAGAGAAGGAAAAACCATTTTCAGGATAGAAATTCAAGTGGCATGTGGGGCAACCACTTTCTACAGAGATTAGCATGACTGAAAAAGAGCCAAATGCTAATAGCTGAGATAATGGGAAAAAAGCCTCAAAGACATTTTAGAAATCAGTGAGGCAGTCCCTTTCACCATAGGCCCAAAAGCCTAGAAGAAAAGAATAGGCTTTAGGGGCAGGCCTAGGGCCCTGCTGCCCTGTGTGGCCTCAGGACACTGCTCCCTGTATCCCTGCTACTCCAGTTCCAGTTGTGACTCAAAGGGCCTACAGCTCAGGCCACTGCTTCAGGGGGTGTAAGCCATAAGTCTTGGTGGCTTTTGTGTGATGTAAAACCTGCAGGTGTGCAGAATGCAAGAGTGAAGGGAGCTTCGCAACTTTCACCTAAATTTCAGAGGATATATCACAAAGTCTGGGTGCCAAGGCAGAAACCCACTGCAGGAGCAGAGTCCCCACAGAGAGACTCTACTAAGGTTTGATCCAGTTGTTCAGAAGATTCTGGCATCTCCTCCCTCTCTCTCTTGCCATGCGATGCACTGGCTCCCCCTTCATCTTCTACCATGATTGTAAAGCTTTCTAAGGCACTCAACAGAAGTTGAACAGATATATGTGCCATGTTTGTTTTACAGCCTGTAGAACAATGAGCCAAATAAATCTCATTCCTTTACATATTACCCAGCCTCAGGTATATCTTAACAGTATTGCAAACAGGCTAATGCAGTGATCAAAGGAGAGTTAGGGAGAAGTGAGACTTATGTATATTATTCTATCATTTTTGCTAAAAATTGTATAGCACATTCTATTATTTACAGAATTGATCTTTTATGAGAAGAATAATCAAAATAGAAATACAATAGTCATATAAGTTATATATAGATAATTCATCAGAATTTTCTTCTTATTCTTTCATACCAATTGTGCTTTCTAATTTCTGAGTTTTCTCAAGAGGAAAGTACTTCAAATGCTCACCTGATAACTGCAGAAATAAAAAGAAAACCTCCTTATGTCAGTTAAAAACTATCCAATGTTGTCTAATATAATCTGACTCTGTATGAAGATAAACTAGAAACATGTAAAGAATTGCTTCAATGAGAGTACTCCAGATACCTATTGTGTTAACAGATCTTTTCCTGTGTGAGCAGTGAAATAAATCCTCTCACCTTGAGGAATTATCATCAAATTATTACTCAAATTCCTACTAGCAGAATGTAACCAAGCAATAGAAATAACAAAGGAAAGTATTACCTCAAGAGAGGAAGCATTGTTATCTTATTCCTGAATTTCAAACCCAGCACTTTGCTTTTGTTCATTTTGTGTTCTCAAAAAATTGCTTTTTAGGTAAAAGCAAAGATTTAGTGAATGAAAATAAAATGACATGTTCCCAAAAGCCTGTTCAGTGTGAGACTTTTCCTAAGACTTTTAAATTTCCCATTGTTATAAAGCTTTGCTTCTAAAATATAATTACTGCTGTTAACTATATATAGAATATAACTATTGCTAAGGAGAGACATTTGATCATTGAAAATTTCACAACTTATTTCATTTATTGTTGCAACTAATGCTGCCTTGAGTATTTAAATGTACTTTTTTAAAATCCACATAATGCAAGATTGCTGATATAGGAATTTGAATAGTATTCAGTGTAGTTTTATAGAGAAATATTCTCGATCTGGAAAAAAAAAAAAACTTTTGAATGTCACATTTACATATGTGCTTGAAATTCAATATTGGCAAACAAAGCATGAGAACCAATATTTACTTTGAATCATCTTTGTCTTATCCACTAATATTTCCACAAAAATTTAGAGATTATCTTAAGAAGTTGAAAAAATTCATATCACAATTTAGCTGAAATGCTAACATAAAAATGATTTTTTAGAGTACGAACCAGATAAATACTTTTCTCATGCACTTCAATGCCATCTGTATTCTTCCAAAGTAGGGTTCTATTGAGCCAGAGAATTATGTAACAGCTGTCAGAGTGAGTTTGTCTTCTTAATGCTCATATACTAAAAACGTGTCATTTACCATTGCCTTCTTCATTGTGTCTGCTCTTCCAGAAGCACACAAATAGTGAAATAGCCTCTAAATTGCACCATCTCATACTATTCACCATGGGAAACACAGAGAATATAACTTTGTTTTAAATAGATGTATCTAAGGCTATTCATCAAATATTAGGTAAAGCAAGGAAACTCTGAGGACATTCCAAACTCTGAGTTTCAGTGGTTGTAGGAAAGTGTTAGATAATTTTGTGATTTAGCAGGTCTTATTAGAAAATGAGTAGTTTGTGTGTTTGTATTGGATAATTTTGCCTTTATGATTTCTATATTGCTACTTTGGACTAGATAAAATAAAAATTACCTCAGTTTGGAATCTTCCAAGTGTTTTCTGGATCTTACAAGTTTTCTTTTAAAAATTTTACTTTATCCATGAGCTTTTTATTCAAACTGGATTCATCCTTGAAAGCAGTGTGCTTGACATTTCCAAAAAACTTGACATATAATAACATTATCATATCATGTAATATTTAAAAGGTGGGAATTCAGAATCAAATTCTTTTGGTCCAGTTACAGAGCCTCTCTAAGACCACATTTTTCCCATTTTAGACACCTACTCAGCAGATAGTCCTACCTTGTAGAATTACTGTGAGGGGTAAATTACACTAAAGCAAAGCACTTAGCAGAGTACTTTACAAAATTTAAGTATTATTATCACTTCCTATAAATAGCAATAGCTCGTAAATTTTATGTAAGAGAAATGACTCCAAACCACCTTTGGCTTTCTACTTATGTCAAGTCTAAATATATCACTTGAACAATAAAGTTCAACTTCAGACAAATTTAAACTCATAGCATGAAAACAACTTTTTTGTATGTAATAGATTGCAACACTCTACATTTATTTTGAATGCTTCTTAATGAGTTTTCATTTTAAATGACTTGGAAAAGGATATCGTTTAACTACTTTAGTTTGTGTAGCACCAAACTTGAAATGAATGCTTAAATGTAATGTTCTGTATTTTTTTTTTTGTAGCCAAATAAACCCAGTGTTTCAAGGGCAGAGAGCTGTTGAGTGTTTATTTCTTTATTTTTTTCTTTTTTACCTTATTTAGCACAAGATGGGCTCTATGGTGGACTGAATCACTTATTCACAATGATTTGTTCCTTCTCACTTTAGCTATGTTTTCCTGAAGGTAATGGATAAGTCCTTAGTTCTTATGAGTTACTAATGGAAGTGTGTGGTATGCATGAATGTCATAAATGCAACAGTGTTAAGTTTAAGAACCATTCATTATTTATTACATGTTATATTTTTCTATTTATTAACAATGTCATATGAGTCTAGTCTGATATACTGCCCAATTTTATTGATATACTATTCAAAATTATTGTAACTTTTTAATTGAAATTACTCAGTTACATAGCAGACATAACTATGTAATGTATGTAAATGTAAAATATTTAAATTTACTAAATGTAAGGTTATCTAACACTTTCCTACAATCATTGAAACTCAGAGTTTGAAATGTCCTCAGAGTTTATTTGCCTTACCTAATATTTGATGAACAGCCTTAGATCCATCTATTCAAAACAAATTTATATTCTCTCGGTGGGTTCTTTTAAGAGGCTATTAATTTTAAAAGAATGTTCCTTTGAAAAAAAATCCTTCTTTAAAAATTAAATAAGAAAAAATGTATTACCAATAATAGAATTGCTATGCTGTTTTCTGAAATTTTCTAATTTTAAAGCTCTAGTCATATGATTTAATAAATATCAATTTATTAATTAATTGGTATATTTAATTAGTATTATTTTAATTGTTCCACTGTTTATGACTTACACACACACACACACACACAGAAAGAGAGAAGCTTTTTTCAGTTGGGAAGACATTTTATACAATTTCTTTTGTATTTCTAGTTCTCTAACATGTTCTGTGCAGTCTTTGCTTTCCTGCTTGTCAGATGAAATGCCTAATTACATGTATACTTCTACACTTGTGCACCGGTGAATTGTTTAGTGTGGAGAGTTAATTGTGAAGTTTGGAATTTTCTTTAATAATGTTCGTGTATATTTATGATAGTTAAACACTGCATGACTTTTTTTCTGGATTGTAGAGATTCTTTCTATTTCTTTCTCTTTCTTTCTTTCTTCTTTCTTCTTTCTTTCTTTCTTTCTTTCTTTCTTTCTTTCCTTACATCCTTCCATTTTGCTTTCATTTTATTTAATATTTTGCATTAATGATACTATACTGCTTCTTAGAGTATTAATGCCAACCAGTCATTTTAAGCAATAATTACTCCCTGTAGTACCAGGTATCCATAATATCATGTTCTATGCCAGTTTTTGTTTGTTGGTTTGCATATGCTTCTTTTGAGAATAATTTCCTAAGATATTAGAGAAGCAAATTTAAATCTGTCAGCTAAAGGTGGAAAAAAATAATCACTTTTAGTAGAAAAAAAAAGGCAACTTATTTTTCTAAGATAGTCTTATATGATGTTGATAAGTCACTATTTCTACAAGGCTGCTTACCCTTCTCAGAAAAGGTATCGCAGCTATGTGAGACAATCAATTATACTCATGTGGTGCTATGGAAAGAACGTGCTGAGCCCATCCATTTTGCCCCATTCTTGAAAGTCAAAGTAGCACATATGCTAAGGACTTATCCAGACCCTTCTTAAATCAACTTCAGCAATTGTTTCCTTGAGAAAGTTTTACAGTCTGAAGATGTTTTCCCTGGTTTCACTTTCTCACAAGAGAAAGTAGACAGCAACTCAAGAAACCGTGAGTTGAGACCAACAAATAAGCCTCTGTATCCCCAGGCTGAAAATAAATTCTAAGGATCTGGAGATATTATTCCTTCTTGCAAGCCATGGTGTTTATCTTTTCCAATCTACCATCACTTATTTCTGATGATAATATAACTTTTCTCTAAGTTATAAATGGCTCACTGGGTCTATAAATGATGTAAATATACATAGAGTTACTAGGAATTTATTTATATTTGAAATAGCTAATACATTTTTCATATCTGTAAAACCTACAAGTTCTTACTTTGCCCTCTATGAATTTAGTACTGTATGTGCTCATTCCAGTCATTCCTTTACATTTTTAAATTATATTTTATTGCTTTTTGGATAGAGGAATTACGCAGATAAATACCCTGTGTAACAAAATGTTAATTTTGTTGTAGCTATGAGCTACACAATTTTAGTCATGAAAAGAGCAAGCAAACTAGATTTGGCAGAAATTAAAGTAGTCCCGATTCAGCAGTAACCTTACACAAAACCTAGATTCTCTTGTAATCAAATCAGACAAACTAGATTTGTATATAATTAGATCAGCATAATTAAATTCCCCATCTCTTAGGGAACATCAGAATGCACATGTGTAGGATTCATTATTTTTTCCCTTTGTCCCTAGCTGCAGTATTGAAAATCTACACCCAATAACTCAGCTGGGTCTGCCACTTAAGGAGAGAAGTTCTTTTCCATTGATACTCCTTAAAATTAACTTTGCTGAAAAACTAATTGTATTCTTTAGAAAAACAAAGTTGCAATATTTTCCATTAAGTTTAATTTGGTTCCATCGTTCATCCACAATTTTAAATAATAAAATTATTTTTAAGACAATTAACAGTCAGGGATTAAGAATACAAAAGTGCATTCTTCTGTCATAATGGATTTTCTAAATAATCAAAAGACTCATGTTGATCAACATCAATATAAATTTTGTTTCACACTTTAGCTCAGCCATTAAAAATGAAAAAAATTATTAAAAAATAAAAATAATATGTATTGATTTTTGTTTGATACATTGATTTTCTATGATTTTTACAATCTTCACATGAATTGCCATTATCACTTTTCTTAACATAAACATGTTATTTAAAAAGCTATGCATAGTTGGTTTAAAGTTTACTGCAAGATATGCACATTATCAAATTATGAGTTAAGATAAAAAATAATGTCAGCCAAAATGTACCACCCCAACCCAGCATGAAAAATAAGCAATTTCATAAAAATATTTGTTTTAAAAGAAAAAAGAGCAGTTATAAAGAATATAAGGTGTAAAATACTTTCTTATTTATTCATCTCTAAATATAGGTGCTACTACAGCAACTAGGATGAGGATTATGTTAAATGAATGAAGTAAATCTTCTTCAATATACACCTTTTTTTTTTTTTTTTTTTTTTTTTTTTTTTTTTTTTTTGAGACAGAGTCTGGCTCTGCCGCCCAGGCTGGAGTGCAGTGGCCGGATCTCAGCTCACTGCAAGCTCCGCTCCCAGGTTCACGCCATTCTCCTGCCTCAGCCTCCCGAGTAACTGGGACTACAGGCGCCCGCCACCTCGCCCGGCTAATTTTTTTGTATTTTTTAGTCGAGACGGGGTTTCACCGTGTTAGCCAGGATGGTCTCGATCTCCTGACCTCGTGATCCGCCCGTCTCGGCCTCCCAAAGTGCTGGGATTACAGGCTTGAGCCACCGCGCCCGGCCAATATACACCTTTTTAAATGTACTATCCTCCTCCAAGGAATAGATGAATTCTCTAGGATAATTCAAAGAAAACCAGTGCAGAGTTTAATCAAGCATGATTTTTACTTTTACTCCCACAGCCATAGCCTCTTGGAAGACTGTTCTATCAAATTCTTTCTTCAGCAGAGAATGATTTATGTTTCCATATTCCAGAGACAAATACTTTTTTCTTATACTCAGTAAAACACATCTTTCCTCGTTATTATCTTCCAAGGTGTTGGCTAAGGCATAGCATAAAATATGCTTATTTGTGACTCCAAAAATAAGGCTTACAATAACTAAGATAAAAAGATAATGGGCTGTGAGCTTGATCAATGTGAGGTTCAGAACCCAGAGAGAAAAATAATATTAAGCAGCTGTCAATTTTTCCATCAAAACTCCTTTAGAGGTATAATATTTAGAGAGATGCTTTGACATACACTCCTTTTCTATTCAGAAACTTCTTCATTCCATGATTCCCAAACTCAATAATTTAGCTAATTTATATTTGTTCTTAGTATTTTAGGTGATATTTCTTCATGAAACTTCAGCTCACAAGTATGCAAAAATATCGGATGGTTATATGCTTCAATATAGCTTATGGTTCATATTTATTGCACTTAACAGAATTTTAAATAAATATTTTGTTCTATCATTACTCTTTAAATTTTCTGTGGTCAAAATTAGCCTCCCCAGTCCCCACAGTTTGATAATAACACAGAGTTTACCCCACACGTGGAGTACCATGAAAATTTAACAGCACCCCAACTTTTAATGAAATCAGTCCACTTATCACATACTTGGCTACAAAGACAATATCACATTGCTCTAAGATTTTCTTCTCAATTTCTGTACTTATTTCAGCACAGATTGGTAACAATTTATGCATGACCATTCATTTATTAAACATGTGAGTATCACAAGCTGTGCAATTGAATATATGATTTAGGTGTTACCTGCTAGAATGAAGATCACAGGGTCAAGAATCTGTTGGTCATATTTCCTGCTATATTCTTAGTAATGAGCACGGTGACTTTGTGCATAAGAGGTAAGGTCTTTTACCAACAATTACTACGAATTGCATATTACCTAATTTCTAAGAATTGCATATTACCTAATTTGATTGAAGATTCTTCAGTGTGAATATTTAAAATATCAATTATCCATTTTGATACTACTCTTTTTAAAACTATCCTCAATAGAAAACCTAAATATTCTTTTTTTTTTTTTTTTTATCTTTTAAAAATTCTTTTTTTTTTTTTTTTTTTTATTATACTTTAAGTTCTAGGGTACATGTGCATGACGTTTATATCATGTATAACTCCCCAATGCAATCCCTCCCTCCTCCCCCCTCCCCATGATAGGCCCCAGTGTGTGATGTTCCCCTTCCCGAGTCCAAGTGATCTCATTGTTCAGTTCCCACCTGTGAGTGAGAACATGCAGTGTTTGGTTTTCTCTTCTTGTGATAGTTTGCTAAGAATGATGGTTTCCAGCTGCATCCATGTCCCTACAAAGGACGCAAACTCATCCTTTTTGATGGCTGCATAGTATTCCATGGTGTATATGTGCCACATTTTCTTAATCCAGTCTGTCACAGATGGACATTTGGGTTGATTCCAAGTCTTTGCTATTGTGAATAAACAAACGTGTGCATGTGTCTTTGTAGAAGAGTAATTTATAATCCTTTGGGTATATACCCAGTAGTGGGATGGCTGGGTCATATGGTACATCTAGTTCTAGATCCTTGAGGAATCGCCATACTGTTTTCCATAATGGTTGAACTAGTTTACAATCCCACCAACAGTGTAAAAGTGTTCCTATTTCTCCACATCCTCTCCAACACCTGTTGTTTCCTGACTTCTTAATGATTGCCATTCTAACTGGTGTGAGATGGTATCTCATTGTGGTTTTGATTTGCATTTCTCTGATGGCCAGTGATGATGAGCATTTTTTCATGTGTCTGTTGGCTGTATGGATGTCTTCTTTTGAGAAATGCCTGTTCATATCCTTTCCCCACTTTTTGATGGGGTTGTTTGCTTTTTTCTTGTATATTTGTCTGAGTTCTTGGTAGATTCTGGATATTAGCCCTTTGTCAGATGAGTAGGTTGCAAAAATTTTTTCCCATTCTGTAGGTTGCCTGTTCACTCTGATGGTAGTTTCTTTGGCTGTGCAAAAGCTCTTTAGTTTAATTAGATCCCATGTGTCAATTTTTGCTTTTGCTGCCGTTGCTTTTGGTGTTTTAGACATGAAGTCCTTGCCCATGCCTATGTCCTGAATGGTACTACCTAGATTTTCTTCTAGGGTTTTTATGGTATTAGGTCTAACATTTAAGTCTCTAATCCATCTTGAATTAATTTTCGTATAAGGGGTAAGGAAAGGATCCAGTTTCAGCTTTCTACTTATGGCTAGCCAATTTTCCCAGCACCATTTATTAAATAGGGAATCCTTTCCCCATTTCTTGTTTTTGTCAGGTTTGTCAAAGATCAGATGGCTGTAGATGTGTGGTATTATTTCTGAGGACTCTGTTCTGTTCCATTGGTCTATATCTCTGTTGTGGTACCAGTACCATGCTGTTTTAAGCAACTTCAGCAAAGTCTCAGGATACAAAATTAATGTGCAAAAATCACAAGCATTCTTATACACCAGTAACAGACAAGCAGAGAGCCAAATCAGGAATGAACTTCCATTCACAATTGCTTCAAAGAGAATAAAATACCTAGGAATCCAGCTTACAAGGGATGTAAAGGACCTCTTCAAGGAGAACTACAAACCACTGCTCAGTGAAATCAAAGAGGACACAAACAAATGGAAGAACATACCATGCTCATGGATAGGAAGAATCAATATCGTGAAAATGGCCATACTGCCCAAGGTGATTTATAGATTCAATGCCATCCCCATCAAGCTACCAATGACTTTCTTCACAGAATTGGAAAAAACGGCTTTAAAGTTCATATGGAACCAAAAAAGAGCCCGCATTGCCAAGACAATCCTAAGTCAAAAGGATAAAGCTGGAGGCGTCACGCTACCTGACTTCAAACTATACTACAAGGCTACAGAAAACCTAAATATTCTTAAGATTCTAATGAAAAGACCAGTATGATGTCTGTGTGGCATATTTATATGGGAATAGTGAGAGTAGGCTACAAGTACAGGGAGAGACTAAATCATGAATATTTTGGAATCACTGAAGAATCTGAATTTATTTTACCAGCAATATGGTACCAAGAAAGTTTTCTGAGAAGATAGCCATATAGTCAGAGGTAGTCTTTAGAAAATTTAGTAAGTCAGTGGTTTGCAACATGGCTTGGCAGGGGTGATGATAAAAAGAAGAAATGACAGTTCATTAGATAAATTGCATACAGAATATTACTTGGATAGGAAATGTTCAGAAAACTGTCTTATAATTTCTAACTTGCTTATCACTTATGCAGTAATAAAATTTATTATATTTTAATTAATTTTGCTTAATGTTTTTATCCCATGGACATCATACTTTTTACTAAATTGGTAATGCAAAATTTATCAAACCTGGTGATATAATTTGGTTTTGTGTCCCCATCAAATCTCATCTTGAATTATAACTTCAAAATCCCCATGTGTTCTAGGAGGCACACAGTGGGAGGTAATTGAATCGGGGGACGGTTCCTCAATGCTGTTCTCATGACAATGAGTGAGTTTTCATGAGATTTGATGATTTTATAAGGAGTTTTTTTATCCCTTCACTCTGTACTTCTCTCTCTCCTGCTGTCATATGAAGAAGGACATATTTGCTTCCCCTTCCACCATGATTGCAAGCTTTCTAAGGGCTCCCCAGCCTTGCAGAATGGTGAGTCAGTTAAAACTTTTTCCTTTATAAATTACCCAGTCTCGAGCAGCTCTTTATAGCAGTATGAGAATGGACTAACACACCTGGTAAACAATAAGTAGGACTACCTAAAGATCCCTTAGTAAGTGGCATAAATACTAGAATACAGAACTAATCTCCATAGATATTCTAGACATTGACATTTCTGTGATGGAGTATAATAGTCTTTCTGATATAAACACACTTCCTCCAAATTCAAATACAATTTGATGCATTTTGCATTACACCATTCCAGGAAACAGGTAAAATGTTTGATAGCATCGCTGGATTCTGGGGCCAAAATTTGATGTAACCAGTTACCATGTTTTTAGTACAACCCAATTCAGAAGATTCTTGAAATTGTTCAAGCTGAGGTCCACCCTGCTCATCTCCCCGGGTCTAATCACCACACCCACAATGTTTTGACTAGTTTCTGTGGCAAGTAGAAAGCTCTAAGTTTAGTCTATTGGAGTTTCAGTGTACAGTGATGAACCTTTCTGGGAGCAACCCATATCCCTTTTGAGAAATATTTCTGTCCTTGTAACTGGACTCTGGAAAACTGAATATTCTTAAAATTGGAGACAAAAATATCTTGAACCATTAAATATTCTCCATGATCTGTTAGTACGGTATTCATCAAGTCTTAAATATCAGTACACAAAGCTACTCCATAATGAAGTGAAAGGGACAAATATGCGGTAGGACCTATTCAAATCCAACAGACCAAGTAGGTTACACATGGTAGTTTCTTATTTTTCCATGACAGCAGCATTGCTTCTTCTCTCAGCTCTTCCTCTAAACTTATGTGGATTTTCATTACAAAGTTGAAAGTAAAAGAAAAGAAGTAGGCTTGATTTACCTATAAATAATCTTTGCTTAAACTGACCTTCTAAAATAAACTGAGGTAGCATTGCAGTATTTCTTAGGTATAACTATAAAACACAGGGGAAACGTACATTTCCATGAGGTAGAACTTTCATCAGTGCATTTGATTGTCAACTTTTCCCTAATACAAGAGAGTCCAGAGTTACAGATTTATACAAGGGTGTCATAATGTCAACATTTTTAACATTTGTGCCGAAAATCCTTGTCATGGAGTGCTGTCCATGTGCATTGCTGGATGCTTCATAGCATCCTTTGCCTCTACCCACTAAAATGCCAGTAGCATGGTGAAAACAAAAAAAAAAAATTCTATCATTGTTCCCTCTCACATTGAGAACAATTAATTTACACTAATTATTGGGCAATTGTTAATTGTTTAGCTAGATGACTGGGTACTTGGAAGAGATGAGACTGAGAAGGGGCAGCAAGTAATTCTGGGAAAGCAGTATGTTCAATGTACCTCACAGAATATGCACAGGCTGTGAGCATGTTTGTGTCCCATGCTCGCCAAAGTACATGCACTCTAGAAGAGCCCCTGAGTAACTCAGTAGAAAAGATAGATGCCTATCAATTTTCCTATGTGACCACCTCAAAGTTTGCTCAATGGACTAATGAATAATCACATTTATATGGTAGTGAGATGAAGGTTTTATATGTGTTCTATTTCTCAATAAGCTTTATGTGGAATAAGTGTCTAACTGTTCAAGAACAAATACCAAAAATGTTACTGATAAATCACAATTCCCTGAAGACAGTAACCAGCCAATCAATGGTGGGGAAAATAACTGGACCTTTCTGATAATAAATGAAGTCATTATTTGTCCTGGAATAGACACATAATCTGGATATAGATGCGCTTTGCCTTTCTCTCTCCCTCCCCCTACACTTTCTTTACGATTGTTTCTTGAGCTATTCTGTGCCTCATTGTCCATCTAATAACGCTCCAATGTGTGTATTGTTACATAGAACATAATTTATTGCCATCGTAAAGGCAGATGTTCATGGAATTGACTGAACTCACCATGTCCCTACAATTCAGAAGTTGTTATCCCTATAGAACGTTGTGATATCTATTAACGTACTTTTTATAATGTTAACTTGAGTTTCAGTAATGTCGCAAAAAATATGATATATGCTCTGATCCAGGGGAAATTTTTGTCATCATTTTCCTCTTAGCTAGACAAAGAAAGAGTGGGTATATAGATGGTATACATATTTTGTTAGATTTATACCAAAGTACTTCACGTTGTTTAGTGCTGTTAAAAATGGTATCGTATTTTTTGTTTCAAATTCCAGTTGTCTATCAAAGGTATATAGAGCAGCAACAACCTTTTGTACATTAAACTGGTATGTTACAACGTTGCAGCAACAGCTAATTCATGTCTGAATTTTCTTTTGATCAATTGTTGGGGATTTTTTACATAGACAATCATGTTATCTATGAACATAGATAGTTTTATTTCTTCCATCTCAAACTGTGTAACTTTCATTTTCTTTTTTGTCTTGTTGCATTAGTCAGGATTTTAGCAAAATGTTGAATAGGAGACATGAGAGGTGACATACTAGCCTTGTTTCCAGTCATAGGCTGATAGAACCTAGCTTCTCTCTACTGGATATGATGTTAACTCTAATTTTTAAAAATATATTCCTTACTGATTTGAATAAATCCTCCACTATTTCTAATATGCTACAAATTTTTTACATGAAAAAATGTGTTGGATCTTGTCAAACACTTTTTCTGCATAGATGGACATCATTCCATGATGTTTTTGTTAGCTTGTTGATGTGGTAAATTACATTATTTTATAATATTTTCAAGTATTGACACAGCCTTGAAAAGCTGAAATACATCTTATGTAGTTGTGGTATACATTATACATAATTCTTTATATACCTTCTTAGATTTGCTGCAGTAATAATTACTTGACAATGTTTACATCTATCTTTCTCTGCTTTTAATTTGTTTTATTTAGACCATGCATATTTAAAGTGATTGTTGATATAGTTAGATTAATTTCTACCATATTTGTACTCCTTACTAAAGTGGGACTTGTTTGATTCTTTTCATATATTCCTCTCTTTACTTGCCTTCTGTGGTGTGAATTGAGTACTTTATGTGATTCCATTTTATCTTCTCTTAGAATATCAATAATATTTTCTTTAAAAGTTTTTATAGTGAGTACTCTTAAATGTTTTTTGTTTGTTTAATTTATTTTTAAATTTCAATCAGTTATACTTGATTCTCTATGGAGAAAGTCCACAGGACTCCTCATATTGTTATTCTTAAAGTGCTTCTGTTCTGCTCAGGTGTTGATTTGATTTAAATTTGATAAAATTGAAACTGAACTTTTATGTCAACTTAGGAAGAGTTGACTGCCTAACTAAATTAACTATTTGAATCCATGAGCATTAAATACCTTCCTGATTATTTAGATGATTTTTAATAATGTTTCTTAACTTGTCTTATACAGGTTTTTAAAATTTCATTAGCTACATTTGAAGGATTTTATTTTTTATTCCATTATAAATGGAATAAGGCAGCACTATAGAATATGTTATGGTGAACAAAATGTTCTTAGTGTTAATAGGAGATGGGTTACATGAGAAAATGAATTTATCAAAACTAAACAATGCAATTAAGATCTGTGTATTTTAGCTTATTTAATGTACTGGCTCTCAGTCAGAGGTTATTTTGTCCTACCCTCAAGGAATATTTAGCACGATGTGAAATCATTCTTATTTTTAACACCAGTGCGGAGGTGATAATGGCTCTATGAGTAAAATCCATGGATGCTACTGGACATTCTAAAACTCCTAAAACAGGTCCCATGTAACAAATACTTCTCCAGCCTAAAAGAGCAATAATGCTGCTGTTGAGAAACTCTTACATAAAGTGCATGTGACTGTTAAAAATTACATTTGTAAAATTAAAAATATATATTGTTTAGTAACTCAGAGGACAACTTAGTAGACAATTTAGTATCTAAGATTAAGTCAGGGTATTAATACAAATGTTAGTATACTTTGAAAGTATCAATGTACAAATTTTCTGAGAAGAGTTATATTTCACTGAACAAAAAATAAAATGCTTATTATGTAAAGGTAAATACGAAAATTTCAACAAATATTATAAATTGAGAAGGGATGCAAAAGCGATCTCTATCATTTTGAAACAATAGCATGCTGTTCCACAAAAGCTACTCAACTATTAAATCAGATATGTGATTTTATTGAAGAAAACTCGAATAGGTATGACCAGTTTCTATTAATAAGGGACACATTTTTGGTAACGGGGAGAAGTTTCAGCTTCCATCAAATAGTTGAAATTTTCACCAGATTTATTTGCATATGTGTTTTTTCTTGAAATCTCTTTTATGCTGACATTGCCACTTCAGCACAAGCATGTGAAACCAATAGTTGATCATTATAAAGAACAGGCAAAGCATGATTGTTCATATAGCCTGAAGAGGGAAATGTAGTTTTACACACAGGAAAAGCTAGAAGGAATCAAATGTGATTTCCTGCACACCCCACGTTAGGATAGAATTATATCCAAACCATCTTAAAGGCAGGCAGACTTAAAATATAAATAAATAATCTCTATAGATGGTGTCTTCATTTTTATTGAAAATTCTACTTAATTTTGCTTAATGTACTTTATCAGAAGGATATTACTTTTGGTTGATTTATCTATAAATTAATTAAGGCATTTAGCTTCTATTTTCACTTTCAGTCATATGAAATTATTTCTTCACTCAAAATAATTAATCAAGTCAGATTCTACCCTGAAACCTCCCTCTACACTTTTTCTTCTTTTACTTTCAATCATTCCAAAACATCATTACATCTCTTTCACTTAATATCCAGGTTGCTTCCAAAATTACTCATATCTATCTATATATGTTCAGTATTGCTCCTGTACATACAACATCAATGTAATTTTTTCAGTTTCTATAATATTATCATATTTACTATTTCCCATTATACCATTAATAAATGCTTTTATTTATTTAAACAAGGTGATTTTCCCGAAGACAACTGTATAAAAAACAGAGGAATTAGGTTTCTTAAAGTCATAGGAATATTCCTATAGAATATTGATTTTTACTCATTTCTAATTATAATACATGTAGGGGCTTTTCATTAATACATTAATGTTAGTGTTTTTAAAAAGTAATTATTTTTATCAATAAAATACAAAATATTATTCTGTATATAATTGCATCCACTAGGGTATTTGCACTAGTGTGACATCCCAAAATATTTTTTTGGATATGAAAGACTAAGATAAGACTTAACCAAGAAATTATGTATTTAGCCGAAACTTCTTCTCAAGGATATTTTTCATTTGGACAATTAATGAAATCGGAATATTAGGTATTAAAAAGTCATTTTCTACATTGTTGCCTCAGTGTTGAATAAAATTCCAAATCTGACCCATTTTTGTGCTTAAAAATATATCAAAATCTATCCATTCTTTATGTCATAAAAAAAATAACATCTTTCACTCACATACTCAATACATTCATATTGTCCCCTACCATATTATCATATATACTACATCTCTTTTAGATATTAAAGACCCAGAAATAAAGAAAACAGTGATTGTCTCTATTTTAAAGAGTAGGTTAGGTAAAATGGTTTCAAGTGTTATGAAAGCTGTAAGATTTGAAAGACAGAAAGAAATCTGGAGGTGGTTAAAGAAGCCCTAATGTGAAGGATGAAAAATATCTTGTTATTTGAAGAGTGAAAGAAAGTAGATTTCTTCTAGGCAGAGAGAAGAACAAATAAAAACTTCAGTGTAGAACTAGGCTCTCTGGGTTCAATGAGCAGAAAGCTGTCCTGTTTTCTTGGGACTTGGTGAACCTCTTTGAAATAGAGCGAAGTGAAGTCAAAGAGACCATCTAGAAACCTTTCAAGATTATTTGTTCAATGGGATTGACTTTAGATCCTATATTTAATAGAGAAATGTTGAGGCTTTTATTTTTGAGACGGAGTTTCGCTCTTTTTAGGCAAGTAAGTTATATGATCTGATTATATTTGAAAATATGAAACCAGCTTTTCATGAATTAAAGATTGTACAGGGACAAGAAAACCTGTAGATAGACTGCTTAGGATAACAGTGAGATACTAAGTGAGAGATACGGTGCTTTGAGCAAAAATGATGAAAGTTAAAATGGAGAAAATTACCTAAATCATGTCATATGATAGTGATATATTCAACTGCACTTGAGAATGGATTGCACGGAACAATGAAAGGAATAGATAATTATCCGATAGGTCTTTAACTTGATGAATTAGTTCCATTACTGTGCTTTTTACTCAATTGACAAAACAGGGAAAGGAAAGTAAGGAGTATCATAGCATTCATTATTTTAAAATCAAAGTGTCTATGTTATGTGTTTTTCTGTTTTCTCTACTGAGTATTAGACCATGTCCTAGTTGGCTTGATCAAAATTAAAATGGAAAGAAAGTTGGTTGATATATATGACACAGAAAATATTTTAATCATAGTTATAAGGTAAAATCCAAATGCATAAGAGAACTCCCTAGCAGCTGAAAATGAGAATTCAGGACTTTCTGCTGAGTAGGTTGGGGAAAATTTAAAATGTTGGTTGTAGCACTGGGAGAACAAGAGAGATAACTGAAAGCCATGTCTATCCAAACCATGTGGGTTCTTCATCTCAGGTGGATCTTTGCATTGCTTGTCTTAGATTAGTTAGTAAAACAAAAAGAAGATATCTCAGTCCCCCACTTTAGTCTCCGCAGCCCCCACACCAAAAATCCAGAATGTATCTGATGTTTTCATCATGTCTACGATCCAAACATAGTGCCTACCATATAGCCCAAAGTGTTCAAACTGAAAGAACAAAGATCAGTGCCCATGAATATATTATTAGTAAAAAACAAAACAAAACAAAAAAAACCTTATTTTTATATCATGTTCTACTGCTAGGCAAGTTTGCCAATGCTTTGTAGGATCTTCCTATTAAGCAAAGAAGAGACTTAAGGAATGTACTATTTTCTGTTTTTCAGATAAAGCAACTGAAGGTCAGAGGTGATGCCCAAAGTTACAAAGCATAGCTGCAAACTAGTGGAGTCAGGCTCAAATAGATATTTTCAGATTTCAAGTACATCAATCATCAGACTTTCCTCTACATCATCCCCCACCTTGGAGAATAAAATAGTTATGCAGGATTGCATAACTTGACCTCACTAGGACAAGAAACTCTCTCTGTCTTACAGACACTCTTATCCAGGGGTTGCATTCACTGTAGGCTGCTAAAGGCTGCATCAGCTCACTTCACAACCCAATCATTCATAAAAACTTTGAACTCAAAATATGTCAGGGACTTCACTACCTTGAACACAGGTTATGGATATGTTTCATTACTCAAAAATTGTTACTCAAGATTAAAAATCTGTATCATCATCATTTTCAGCATTATCAGGCTTTATGTCTTTAAATATTAGTTACAGAAAAAAACACTGCTTAATTTTCTTCCTTTAAAGTCATATATACCATTGAATTTTGAAGTAGCTCAGTTTTAGTCAAAACCACACTGACACAATTATTTTTCATGGGGTTAGCATGGCCCTATGGCCCTGTCTCTTTTACAAGTATGAAGCAAATTTCTATAAAATGCCATTGGCATCCCTCTAAAGTTTCAAATTCACATGAGGAATTGGAAGGCAAAAATTACCCCAAATGTTTTAAGCTTAGAAAATTGAATGGAAACATAGAATGAAATTAAAGTCATTCCATCTTTTGTGATCATGTGAACATTATGTTTCAACTTTCTGATTTTTGAATTTTGAGGCATACAGAGGATGTCAGTGTAGTGGCTCTGAGTGAGCAAAGAGAGGAATGGTATCAAATGACATGAGAAACAGCTAGAAGCTGAACTCCTTTTGGGTTCTGATGAGGAGCTTTAATTTTATTCTAGGACCAAGTAGGCTAGTTAGAAAAAGTTAAGATAATTTGAATGATTTGATAATTTGATTATAAGTACTCATTGGAGACATCAGTAAGGATTGTTTCAGTTAGTGGTCTGGAAAGTATGAAATTCAGATTGCAGTGGGTTAACCCGTGACAAAGTATATGGCAAGAAAGAAAGCAGGTATAGGAAACTCTTGGATATACATTTTTGTATGAATATGTGTACAGAATGCCCCAAAATTTAGAAACTACAAGTGACATAAGTCAAGAAAAAAATAAAATTCTGCATCTATTTGAGTGTGTGTGCTGAAACCAGAGATACTAAAACATGTATTGGGAAATTATCTGCTGTAGAGAAAGCATTGATTTAAAAAATACAAATTAGGCCGGGCGCGGTGGCTCAAGCCTGTAATCCCAGCACTTTGGGAGGCCGAGGCGGGTGGATCACGAGGTCAGGAGATCGAGACCCTCCTGGCTAACACGGTGAAACCCCGTCTCTACTAAAAATACAAAAAACTAGCCGGGCGCGGTGGCGGGTGCCTGTAGTCCCAGCTACTGGGAGGCTGAGGCGGGAGAATGGCAGGAACCCGGGAGGCGGAGCTTGCAGTGAGCTGAGATCGCGCCACTGCACTCCAGCCTGGGCGACACAGCAAGACTCCGCTCTCAAAAAAAAAAAAAAAATACAAATTAGTCTATGAGAGGTGAGAAGATCTGAAATTTGAAGGTCAGGGAATATCATTAAAGAAAGGTACAGGCACAATGGAAAGAAATTGCTGATATACTTTCACACTGTTACCAGAATAGAATATAAAGTTTTTTCACCAGATATTTCATAATACCCATTTCACATCATAGTCTGAATAGAAACGTTGGAAACAGTCAATCCAGACTTCCTATCACATTCGGGTAATAAGTACTGAATCTGTTGCAAATTGCTTTCAATTAATTTCATTCATTCTTTTCTTTCTTCTTTCTGAACTGTTCCCTATCCCCAGCAGTGATGTCTAATTGGCCAGAGGTTTTCCTTCTGGGTCTGACTGAGACCTATGCCCAGAGAAGTCCTCAGGCTCTCTACTTACTCATATCTCATTTTGTTAACCATTTCATTTGTTTAGAATGAGTTATAGAATATAGCTTAAAACTAATTACTGTAATGAGATTAGCAGATTTTTCTGAGTTAATACATTACCCATTCAATGCTTAAAATATGCTTTCTAAAATCAAGGTCTTATGTAAAAATATACAGATTTAAAGGCAAAGGTTTCCTAATACATCAAAATTAGAAGTCTTCATTAGGAAGAAAGCTCATCTTCCCTCAGATGACTAAATGATGATGGATTTCCAAATTTGATTTATGTATAGATTTAATGCTTAAGTATACTCTGGAAAATAAGTGTTTGTAGAGTGATATAAAAAAGGGGGACACTGGGCCGGGCAGGGTGGCTCACGCCTGTAATCTCAGCACTTTGGGAGGCCGAAGCGGGAGGATCACGAGGTCAGGAGATCGAGACCATCCTGGCTAATACGGTGAAACTCCGTCTCCACTAAAAATACAAAAAATTAGCCGGGCGAGGTGGCGGGCGCCTGTAGGCCCATCTACTTGGGAGGCTGAGGCAGGAGAATGGCGTGAACCCAGGAGGCGGAGCTTGCAGTGAGCCATGATCTCGCCACTGCTCTCCAGCCTGGGTGACACAGTAAGACTCCGTCTCAAAAAGAAAAAAAAAAAGAAAAGAAAAGAAAAAGAAAGTGGGGGGACATCGTTGAAAAACACAAACCATTCTGAAGACAGTCATAAATCCATTATCTATTGAGAATCACGTAGAAAATGTTTTAAATATGATTAGATACTTTAGTAATGGATTGAAGGTTTCGTCATTAAATTTTACTAGATTAATGGGAAAATACATGAAAATCAATAATATATAATTTAAAAAAATTATGTGTGGTTAAAAATGCATTTAGATATTCAGGCCAATATTTAATATTCCTTTAACAGAAATGTATATATAGGTTATATATATATATATATCCTACATAATTGTATACTATGTACTATAATTACTTATATATAATTGTGGAATATATATCCTCATATTTAATTTATGTAAATATATAATATATATTCACTTATATATATTATGGAATATATATATTCCTACACAATTTTATACAAATACATAGTATATTTCTCTTATGTGTATGTAGTGTGTGTGTGTATATACACACAATACAAATAAATTTACATAATGTACGTGGACCATATATTTATTTCACTATATTTCATGTTAACATTTAGTATGTTTGTTTTAATTTGGCAAGAGCTTCAATAAAGTATACCCTCTGCAAAAGTATAATGGGAAATAATTCAATTACTTAATTTTGGGAATATCTAAAGATGAAAGTTAACATTTTTTCCAACAATAGTAGAAGGATCATTAAGGAAACACAATTTCCTCAAGCAAGAGTTGGAAATTAAGATCCATGGGATGGGCAAACTATGTCAATTACATACTGATTCTATTAGTGTTTAGCTTTGGGCATTACTTGAAAATTTTCTCTATTGCTATCAATATTTTATTGCAAATGTCCTAAAAGCTAGTTCCTATTTATAATCATACTTGCATATGTGCCATCAACATCATATGATAAAGCTTTGAAAACCACTCTACCCTGATGTAAAACACGAAGTTTAAATATTAGATCAAAATTTTTATTATACTCTATGTACATTCATGAATTACAAAAAATAAAATGGTAAATTCTCTTTCTTGTCATTTTTTGTTTGTTTGTTTGTTTCCAGCCACAGGACAAAAATCTAAGTTTTCCTTTTCCTTTCCCCCCTCGCACTCCCCGAGGAGCTGCTTTAGAAGCACCATGATAATTTATAATGTCATTTTATCTTAAATTATCTTAGAGTACAACAGACACATATTAATTTTTTTAATTTAAATATCTGATTCTACACACAGAGAGACACTCACTCACACATATGAATATGTCAGCTTGGGTTTTAAAATCTTAATAATTAAGAAAAAAAGTTAGCCCTTTGTCAGATGAGTAGATTGCAAAAATTTTCTCCCATTCTGTAGGTTGCCTGTTCACTCTGGTGGTAGTTTCTTTTGATGTGCAGAAGCTCCTTAGTTTAATTAGATCCCATGTGTCAATTTTTGCTTTTGCTGCCATTGCTTTTGGTGTTTTAGACATGAAGTCCTTGCCCATGCCCATGTCCTGAATGGTATTACCTAGGTTTTCTTCTAGGGTTTTTATGGTATTAGGTCTAACATTTAAGTCTCTAATCCATCTTGAATTAATTTTCGTATAAGGAGTAAGGAAAGGATCCAGTTTCAGCTTTCTACTTATGGCTAGCCAATTTTCCCAGCACCATTTATTAAATAGGGATTCCTTTCCCCATTTCTTGTTTCTCTCAGGTTTGTCAAAGATCAGATGGCTGTAGATGTGTGGTACTATTTCTGAGGACTCTGTTCTGTTCCATTGGTCTATATCTCTGTTTTGGTACCAGTACCATGCTGTTTTGGTTACTGTAGCCTTGTACTATAGTTTGAAGTCAGGTAGCGTGATGCCTCCAGCTTTGTTCTTTTGACTTAAGATTGTCTTGGCAATGCGGGCTCTTTTATGGTTCCATATGAACTTTAAAGCAGTTTTTTCCAATTCTGTGAAGAAACTCATTGGTAGCTTGATGGGGATGGCATTGAATCTCTAAATAACCTTGGGCAGTATGGCCATTTTCACGATATTGATTCTTCCTATCCATGAGCATGGTATGTTCTTCCATTTGTTAGTGTCCTCTTTGATTTCACTGAGCAGTGGTTTGTAGTTCTCCTTGAAGAGGTCCTTTACATCCCTTGTAAGTTGGATTCCTAGGTATTTTATTCTCTTTGAAGCAATTGGCTAATATCCAGAATCTACAAAGAACTCAAACAAATATACAAGAAAAAAACAAACAACCCCATCAAAAAGTGGGCAAAGGATATGAACAGACATTTCTCAAAAGAAGGCATTCATACAGCCAACAGACACATGAAAAAATGCTTATCATCACTGGCCATCAGAGAAATGCAAATCAAAACCACAATGAGATACCATCTCACACCAGTTAGAATGGCAATCATTCAAAAGTCAGGAAACAACAGGTGTTGGAGAGGATGTGGAGAAATAGGAACACTTTTACACTGTTGGTGGGATTGTAAACTAGTTCAACCATTATGGAAAACAGTATGGCAATTCCTCAAGGATCTAGAACTAGATGTACCATATGACCCAGCCATCCCACTACTGAGTATATACCCAAAGGATTATAAATCATGCTGCTATAAAGACACATGCACAAGTATGTTTATTGTGGCACTATTCACAATAGCAAAGACTTGGAATCAACCCAAATGTCCATCTGTGACAGACTGGATTAAGAAAACGTGACACATATACACCATGGAATACTATGCAGCCATAAAAAAGGATGAGTTTACGTCCTTTGTAGGGACATGGATGCAGCTGGAAACCATCATTCTTAGCAAACTATCACAAGAACAGAAAACCAAACACCGCATGTTCTCACTCATAGGTGGGAACTGAACAATGAGATCACTTGGACTTGGGAAGGGGAACATCACACACCGGGGCCTATCATGGGGAGGGAGTAGGGGGGAGGGATGGCATTGGGAGTTATACCTGATATAAATGATGAATTGATGGGTGCTGACGAGTTGATGGGTGCAGCACACCAACATGGCACAAGTATACGTATGTAACAAACCTGCACGTTATGCACATGTACCCTAGAACTTAAAGTATAATAAAAAAAAAAGTTAAAAAAAATTAAAAAAAAAGAAAAAAGTTAATTTTTATTTGGGGCAACAGAAAGTTTTTCTTTAGAACAGGACAAGAAAGAATTTTGGGAGGTGATGGAATTAATCTCTATTGTAATTGTGATCGTGATCATACAGAACTGCATATTTTAGTTAGCACTCATGAAATTGTAGAATAAATTTCTAAACATTTGTATTTAAATGACGCTTCAATAAATGTGACTGAGAATAGTAATTTCACTAACAAGATGAATGTTCTAATATCTCTGCTTATCATTGATAATATTTATTTTGGTAATATTTATATAAATTTCTGACAAACACATTATAATGAAGCTCATATTCATTTCAAAATGCATATTATAGTAAACTGAGGTAGATTAATAAAAATTATTAAAACCAATAATATTTATTTTTGTTGAGTATGTGAAGAAATAGTTATTTATGTTGGAAATGTAAACTCATAGTTTTAGATAGAAATTGCACAGTTTCTGTCAAACTACAAAGACATACTTTTAAAAATTTTATGTTAAAGTATTAATGAAATTATTAAATCTTTAATAAAAATATTTAGAAATGTGACCTTAAAAGCACTTTTTATATTTTATGGTTCTCAGTAAGTAAGAATTCTATAGCATAAATAATATATGCCCACAATATGTAATTACTGTAATACATCTGTAAAACAAATTGTAGATTTTGTCAATAACGTGTTGTAGTGTCGCGTGGCTGCTTTAAAAACTGATCACGAGCTTACTTGCTTACGACAACAGATATTTATTCTCTCACAGTTTCTACAGGCCACAAGTCCAAAGTAAGTATTACTAGGTCAAAATCAAGATGTCAATAGGTACATGCTCCCTGCAGAAGTTCTAAGGAGAGAATCAATTTCTTGGTTCTCCAAGCTTCCAGAAGGCTAACCATTCAGCATTTCTAAGCTCATGGCTACATTACCATAACCTTGAAGCCAGCATCTTCCAATCTCTGTCTACTCATATTCTGATTGCCTTCTCCTCTCTGTGTGTCAAATTTAGCTGTGCCTCCATTTTATAAGGATACCTGTGATTGCATTTAATGCCCAGATGGATAATTCAGTAGAATCATGGCACCTCAAGACTCTTCATTTAATCACATCTGCAAAGACACTTTTTCCAAAGAAAGTAATTTTTATAGGGTCTAGGGATTAGAATCTGATATCTCTGAGGGCCATTTTAGTAATAGTATACCTTTATAAGGAAGACACATATAAACACCTATAAAAAATTCTGGAAGAATCCATAATAATAAAAACTGTTAAAATATTTAACATTGCAGAAGGCAAATGCTTATACTGAGAAACTGTATTAGTAAGTCTATTTATAACACTAACATTTAAAGATCCATATGTATATAGTCTGGCATAAAATACCATATGTATTTTTACATAGAGTTTACCTACAATGTATATTAACATAGATTTCTTATGAGTGATAATATGCATGTGATAATGTAGATTGATTAAAACCTTAGATTGTTTAATAAACTCAAAATACTATTTATACCCTTAAACTAAAATAACATTATAAAACAAGTAATTGTTAACTATTTATTGTATGTGCTTAATATAATCTTTTTAAAAGGCTTTTATGAGTTTATTAAAGATAGTCCCAGCAATTTTTGAGATTAAAAACATTTATGCTTATAAATGGTACTTTATACTACTAGAACATATTCTCCAAAGGGACGTTTTTAAAAAATGCTGTCATTGGTCATTAGAGAAAGGCAAATCAAAACCACAATGAGATACCATCTCACTCCAGTTAGAATGGTGATCATTAAAAAAAGTCAGGAAACAACAGATACTGGAGAGGATGTGGATAAATAGGTAGGCTTTTACACTATTGGTGGGCATGCAAATTTGTTCAACCATTGTGGAAGACAGTGTGGCAATTCCTCAAGGATCTAGAACTAGAAATACTATTTGACCCAGCAATCCCATTACTGGGTATATACACAAACGGCTATATATCATTCTACTATAAAGACACATGTACACGTATTTTTATTGAGGCACTATTCACAATAGAAAAGACTTGGAACCAACCCAAATGTCCATCAATGATAGACTGAATATAGAAAATGTGCCATATATGCACCATGGAATACTATGTAGCCATAAAAAGGATGAGTTCATATCGTTTGCAGGGACATGGAAGAAGCTGGAAACCATCATTCTCAGCAAACCATCACAAGAACAGAAAACCAAACACTGCATGTTCTCACTCATAAGTGGGAGTTGAACAATGAGAACACATGGACACAGGGAGGGGAACATCACACACTGGGGCCTGTCGAGGAGTGTGGGTTAGAGGAGAGATAGAGTTAGAAGAAATACCTAATGTAGGTGACGGGTTGATGGGTGCAGCAAACCACCATGGCATGTGTATACCCATGTAACAAAACTGCACATTCGGTACATGTATCCCAGGAATTAAAGTATAATAATAATAATAAAAGTTATTTTAATAAAGTATTTTTATATTTAATTTCTATGATTTATTAAAGTCTGGAGAAATTTAAAAAATAAAACTCTGCAAGTAATTTATTGTTCTTTTTTTTCTTATTAGGAAAAATTTTTTTTCAGATTAAATCATCTCATAACAATGACACATATTGTTGCTATGAAAAAAAAGATTGTTGTCTTTTCAGATTAATATTAATGAGAAAATTTCAAATTTTTCCCATGTAGAAATATAAAAGGAAAAATTAAACTCATATTATTACCATTAACCAACATTTATTTTGTTTTTCTTTTTTTAACTTTTAATTTTTATAAGTACATAGTAGATATATATATTTGTAGAGTACATGAGCTATTTTGATTCAGGCATACCATGTGTAATAATCCCATCAGTGTAAGTGGGATATCCATCATCACCTCAAGTGTTTGTATCATTTCTTTCTGTTATAAGCATTCTAATCATAATTTTTTTAGTTATTTTAAAATGTAAAATAAACTGTTGTTGACTGTTATAACTTTATTTTCCTATCAAATATTATACATTATTCATTTGATCTAACTATACTTTTGAACCCATTACCCATCCCTCCCCACCCACCCAATCCTCCACAGTATCTGGTAACCATCTTTCTAATCTCTATCTCTATGAGTTTAATTGTTTTAATTTTTATCTTCCACAAATGAGTAAGAACATTCAGTGAAGTTTGTTTTTCTGTGCTTGGCTTGTTTCACTTAACATAATAACCTTCAGTTTCATCCACGTTGTTGCAAATGAGAGAATCTCATTCTTTTTATGGCTGAATAGTACCCCATTGTATATACACACCACATTTTCTTTATCCATTCCTCTGTTGATGGAAACAGGTTGCTTCCAAATGTTGGCTATTGTGAATGGTGCTGCAATAAACATGGGAGTGCAGATACCTCTCTGACATACTGATTTCCTTATTTTGGGGTATATACCTAGCAGTGGGATTGCTGGAACATATGGTTGTTTTATTTTTAGTTACTTAGAAATCTCCATACTGTTCTCCATGGTGACAGTACCAATTTTTCATTCCCATCAACAGTGTATGAGGGTTTCCTTTCCTCCACATCTTCACCAACATTTGTTATTGCCTGTTTTTTATTTTTTATTTTTTTGATAAAAGCCATTTTAACTGGGGTAAGAAGATAACTCACTGTAGTTTTGATTTGCATTTCTCTGATGAGCGAGGATTTTGAACACCTTTTTATGTAGCTGCTTGCTATTTAAATGTCTTATTTTGAGAAATGTCTATTTAGATCTTTTGATTACTTTCAATCAGATTACTAGTTCTTTAGATAGAGATGTTTGAGCTCCATGTACATTCTGCTTATTAATCTCTTGTTTACAGATAATAGTTATCAAATACTTTATCTCATTCTGTGAGTTGTCTCTTCACTTTGCTGATTGTTTCTTTTATTTTGCAGAAGGTTTTAAGCTTGAGGTAACTCCATTTATCGATTTTTGCTTTGGTTGTCTGTACTATTGTGGCAATACTCAAAAAATCTTTGCCCAGATAAATGTCCTTGAGAGTTTCCCCAATGTTTTCTTTCAGTAGATTCACAGTTTCAGGTATTATACTTACATTTTTAATCCATTTTGTTTGGTTTTTTGCATATGGTGAAAGATAGGGATCTAGTTTCATTTGCCTGCATATGAATATCCAATTTTACCAGCATCATTTATTGAAGAGACTGTCCTTTCCCCCAATTTATGTTGTATGTTCTTAGAATCTTTGTTGAAAATGAATTCATTGTAGATGTATGGATTTATTTCTAGGTTCTCAATTCTGTTCCAATGGTCTATGTGCTTTTTTTTGTTTGTTTTATTTTGTTTTGTTTTGTTTTTGCCAGTATCATGCTGTTTTGATTACAACAGCTCTGTAGTATAATTTGAAGTCAGGTAATATGATTCTTCCAGTTTTTGTTTTGTTTTGTTTTGTTTTTGCTCAAGATGCCTTAGACTGTTCTGGGTATTTTGTAAATTTTAGGAGGGTTTTTTTTCCTGTTTCTACGAAGAATGTCACAGATTTTGTTATGAATTGTACTGAATTTGTAGATTGCTTAGGCTAGTATGGACATTTAAATAATATCGATACTTCCAATTTATGAACATGGAATACCTTTTCATTTTTTGTGTCCTCTCCAATTTCCTTCATCATTGTATTATAGTTTTATTATAGAGATATTCTACTTTGATTAAGTTTATTCCTAGGTATTTCATTTTATGTATAGCTACTGTAAATTGAATTACTTTTCTTGATTTCTTTTTCAGATTGTTCACTATTGGCATATAGAAATGTTTTTTTGTGTGTGTTAATTTTGTATTTTTCAACTTTACTGAATTTGTGTATCATTCTAATAGTTTTTTAGTGGAGTCTTTAGATTTTTTTCCAAATATAAAATCATATAATCTACAAACAAGGACAATGTAACTCATTCATTTCCCATTTGGAGGCCTTTATTTCTTTCTCTTTTCTGGGTGCTCTAGTTAGGACTTCCAGTACTGTGCTGAATAATAGTGGTGAAAGTAGTAATCCTTGTTGTCTTCCAGATCTTAGATGAAAGGCTTTCAGTTTTTACATATTCAGTATGATACTAGCTGTGAGTTTGTCAAATATGGCTCTTATTATGTTGTGGCATGTTACTTCTATCCCCATTTTTTTGAAGGTTTTTTTTATGAAAAGATACATATTTTATCAAATGCTTTTTTAGCATTAATTAAAATTATGATACTGTTTTTATTTTTCATTCTGTTTATATATCACATCAGTTGATTTGCATATGTTGAATCATCCTTCTACCCTTCAAATAAATCCTATCCAAAAGGTCAAGATAAATGACCTTTTACATGTGTTATTAACTGCAGGATGCTAGTATTTTGCTGAGAATTTTTGCATCAATGTTCATCAGGGATATTGTCTTGTAGATTTTTTTTTTTTTTTTTTTGATGTGTCTTCATCTGGTTTGGTATCAGGGTAATGTTAGTCTTGTAACATGAGCATAAAGTATTCTCTCCTGTTTTTGGAATATTTTGACTATAATTGGTTCTAATTCTTCTTCAAATGTTTGAGAAAATTCAGCAGTAAAGTCATCAGGTCCTGGGGTTTTCTTTGCTGGAAGACGTTTTATTATGCCTTTGATTTCATTATTGTTATTGGTCTATTCAGGTTCTGGATTTCTTCATGATTCCATCTTGGTATGTTGTATTTGTCTAGGAATGTATCAATTTTTTTTCTACGTTTCATAATTTATTAGTGCAGAATTAGTCATAGATAGTAGCATCTAATGGCCCTTTGAACTTTGGTGGTATCAGTTGTAATGTTTCCTTTTTCATCTCAGGTTTTATTCACTTACGTATTTTTTATTCTTCGTTAGTCTGGCTAAAGGTTTGTCAATTTTATTTATCTTTTCAAAAAACCAATTTTTGGCCAGGCGCGGTGACTCACGCCTGTAATCCCAGCACTTTGGGAGGCCGAGGCGGGTGGATCACGAGGTCAAGAGATCTAGACCTTCCTGGCTAACACGGTGAAACCCTGTCTCTACTAAAAATACAAAAACTTAGCTGGGGGTGGTGGTGGGCACCTGTGGTCCCAGCTGCTTGGGAGCCTGAGGCAGGAGAATGGCGTGAACCCCGGATGTGGAGCTTGCAGTGACCCAAGACGGCACCACTGCACTCCAGCCTGGGCAACAGAGCGAGACTCTGTCTCAAAACAACAACAACAACAATAACAATCTTTTATTACATTGATATTTTGTATTTCTATTTGTTTTAATTTGATTTATTCCTACTTTGATGTTTATATACTCTTTGAATATTTTTGTTTTTATTTCTGTTGCTTTTCTACTTGTTGAAAATGAATTGTTAGGTTGTTTATTTGAAGTTTTTCTACTTTTGTGATGTAGGTGCTTATTGCTAAAACTTTCCTCTTAATGATGCTTTTGCTATATCCCATAGGTTTTGGTACGTTTTGTTTCCATTTTAATTTGTTTCAAGAAATTTCTTTTAATTTTCTTTTTAATTTCTTCATTTACCCACTGGTCATTCAGGAGCATATTGTGTAATTTCTATGTGTTTCTGTAGTATCAAGCATTCTTCCTGTCATTGACTCCTAATTTTGTTTTATTGTGATTAAATAAATGCTTGATATTATTTCAATTTTTTTGAATTTTTTAACATTTGTTTTGTGATCTAACATATGGTCTAGCCTGATGATCCATGTGCTGAGGGTAGGAATGCACATTCTGCAGCCACTGGAAAAAATGTTCTGTAAATATCTATTAGGTTCATTTGGTCTATAGTGCAGATTAAATCCGATTTTGTTGATTTTCTGTCTGGATGATCTGTCCAATGCTGAAAGTGGGATCTTGAAGTCTCCAGCTATTAAGGTTGTAAGGTCTCTCTCTCTCTCTTTAGTTCCAATAATACTTGTGTTATAAATCTGGGGACACTAGTATTGGGGGCATATATAGTTACAATTGTTATATCCTTTTTGCTGAATTGTCCTCTTTATCATTAAAATGACCTTCTTTGTCTCTTTATTGTTTCTGTTCTGAAATCAATTTTGTCTCATATAAGAAGAGCTACTCCTGCTCTTTTTTTTTGTTTTTTATTTGTATGGAATGTCTTTTTCACATCTTTATTTTTAGTGTATGTGTACCTTTATAGGTGAATTGTGTTTTCTGCAAGCAACAAATAGTTGGGTCTTGTTTTATTTTCCCCAATTTAGTCACTCTATGTCTTTGATTTAAGACTTTAGCACACTTATATTCAATGTGATTATTTGTTTCCCGGTTGTTTTGTGGTTTTTTATTCCTTCCTTGCTTCCTGTCTTTTCTGTGCAGGTGATTTTCTGTGGTGGTGTGCTTCGATTTCCTACTTCTTATTTTTTTGTGTATCTCTTGTAATTTTTATTTTTTGATTTGAAGTTGCCATGAGGCTTACAAAGAACATCTTATAACCCATTGTTTTAAACTGTTGAAAACACTGATTGCAAAACACAAATAAACTAACAAACAGGCAAAGAGAAAACTTTTACAATTTCTACATTTTAAATCAACATTCCTCACTTTTTAAGTTTTTACTGTTTCTACTTATATCTTATTGCCTATGTCTTCAAAAGTTGTTGTAGTTACTATTTTACGTAAATTAATCTTTAATCTTTCTACTCAAAATATGAGTAGTTAGCACAACATAATTATGGTGTTACAATAATCTGTGTTTGTCTGTGTACTTAATATTAACAGTGAGTTTTGTACTTTCAGATGATTTTTTTTTCTCAGTATCAACATTTTTCTTTCAATTTAAATAACTCCTTTTAGCATTTCCTGTAAGACAGGTCTGGTATTGATGACATCTCTCAGCTTTTGTTTGTTTGTTTGTTTGTTTGGCAAATTCTTTATTTCTCCTTCATGTTTGAAGAGTATTTTCACTGGATATGCTATTCTAGATTTTTCCTTTGGAAGTATAAATATGTCATGCTACTTTCTCCTGGCCTGCAAGTTTTCCACTGAGAAGTCTGCTGCCAGAAATACTGGAGCTCCTTTGCATGTTATTTGTTTCTTTTGCTGCTGCTAGGATCATTTTGGTATTCTTTACGTTTGGCAGTTCAATGATTAAGTGTCTTAAGGTCGTCTCATTTGGGTTAAATCTGCTGTTTGTTCCATCACCTTATAGTACTTGAATAGTGGCATCTTTTTCTAGGTTTGGAATGTTCTCTGATATTATCCCTTTGAATAAAGTTTCTACCCTTATCTCTCTCTCTTGTCTTTTTGAGGCTATTTTTCTAGATATTGAAGTTGTGCTTCATTCTTTCTTATCATTTTGTCTCCTCTGACTGTATATTTCCACATAGCCTATTTTCAAGCTTACTAATTCCTTTTTCTGTTTGATGAATTCTGCTGCTAAGAGATTGTGATGCATTCTTCGGCATGTTAATTAAATTTTTAAGCCCCAGAATTTATACTTGATTTTTAAAAATTATTTTAATTTATTTTTTAAATTTATCTGATAGAATTTTGAATTTCTTCTCTGAAGTATCTTCTATTTTATTGCGTTTTTTCAAAATAGTTATTTTTAATTCTCTGTCTTAAAGATTACATATCTTTGTCAATCTGGGATTGATCACTGGTGCTTTATTTAGTTTGTCTGGTGAATTTAAGTTTTCCTGGATGGTCTCAATGCTTTTGAATGTTTGTCAATGCCTGGTCATTGAAAAGTCAAGTATTCATTGCAGCCTTTGCAGTATGGGCTTCTGTGTATCCTCTTTCTTGGGAAAGTTTTCCAAGTATTCAAAGAGAACTGACTGTTGTAATCTAAGACTTTGGTAACTACAGCCATATCTGCATTAGGAGGTACTCCAAGCCCAGTAATTCTGTGGCTCTTGCAGACTCATCGAGAAGCTGCCTTGATGGTCCTCGCTAAGATCCAAGAGATGTCTCTGGACTACTAGGCAGAGACTTTTGTTCTCTTCTCTTACTTTCCCCCAAACAAAGGAAGTCTCTGTCTCCATGCCAAACTGCATAGAGCTGGGGAGAAGGTGAATAAAGCACTCCTGCGGCCACCACCACTGGGACTGTGTTGGACCAGACCCAAAGTCAGCACAGCCCTGGGTCTCACTCAAAGTCAGCAATGACCACCACCTAGCCACCACCTATGTTCACTTAAGGTTCTAGAGTTCTTCAGTTAGTAGGTGGTGAATCCAGCCAGGATTGTGTCTTTCTGTTCAGGGCAGTGAGCTCCTCTCAGCCCTGGGCAGGTCCAGAAATGCCTTCCAGGAGCCAGGGCCTAGAGTTGGACAGCTTAGGAATATACTTGGTGCTCTATTCTACTGCCGCTGAGATGACACCTAAGCCACAAGACAAAGTCCTTCTGACTATTTCCTCTCCTTTTATCAAGCAAAAAGTCTCCTCGTGATGACAACCATGTCAGACCCATGGTGACTACTGCTCACTGCTGCCAATGTTCACTCAAGGCCCACAGTTTTTCAGTCAGCTTGTGGTGAATGTTACCAGGCCTGGATCTTTCCCTCTAGAGAACTGGGAGCCCCTCTGGCACAGAGAAAGTCCAGAAATGCTGTCCAAGAGGCAAGCCTTGGAACTGGGAACTCTAGAAGCCTGCTTGGTGCTCTATCGCTCTGTGGTCAAGCTGGTACCCAAGCTGCAAGACAAAGTCTCTTTAATCTTTTGTCTCCTTTCCTCAAGCAGAGGAGATCTCTCTCTAAAGCCATCATAGCTCAGAATGTGCTCACACACATGTGAAGTCAGCATGACACTGGATCTCACCGTAGGCCCACCTTGAATCCTGCCTGGCTACTGCTGGTGTTTATTCAAGGCCCAGTGGGCACTTCAGTCAGCAGCTGATAAATCTTTCCAGAACTGAGTTCTTCCCTTCAAGACGGTAAGTTCTCTTCTCACCCAGGTTGCGTTTAGGAATGTCATCTGGGAGATAGGGTCTGAAATAAGGGCCTCATGACTCTGCCTGGTGACCTGTTCTACTGTGGCTGAGCTAAAACCCAAGCTCCAAGACAAATTCCTTTTTCAGTCTTTCCTCTCTTCTCCCCAAGCAAAAGAAAGAATCTCCCCCAGAGTTGTGAACTGCACTACCTGGGGTTGGGGGAGGGATTGTGTAAGAACTTCCTTGGCTGCCCAAGCTGGTATCTCACTAGGTCGTGTGTAACCCAAGCCCACTGACTCTGAGCCCAGCACAGCACAAGGATTTGCCCAGAAATTGCCATCTCTCTGGGCTAGACTGCCTTTCAAGCTTATTTAGAACCCCATGTCCCCATAGCCCACTGTGCTGTGTCTAACCAGAACTCAGGTTCTCACCACTGGATTGAAAGATTCTCTTCTGGCTGGGACTGGTCTAAATGCTCCTGTATGGGCACCAGTTAAATTCTCCTCTGTGTTGCTTTCTACTGTGACTAGCAGTGCTGGGTTCCAATACAAAGACCGACAATGACTGTGCTGTCCCACCCCAAGGACGCAGATTTTCTCTCCATGCCACATGGCCACTGCAAAGGGATTGCAGAGAGGTGTCTTAGCAATTCAAGACTGACTCTGCTACCCTTTCAGTGCCGTTTTCCTTCATATGATGTTAAAACCAGGTACTGTGATTGCTCATGTGATTTTGGTTCTTATGTAGGTGCTGTCTCATGTATATAGTTGTTCAATTTCTGGATGAAGCATAAATGCCAGAGGGCTCTAGACAGCCATCTTGTTTCATCTCCCTCCCAAATTTTTATTTTAGTTAATTAGGGATAAACCCGTGGTGTCCGACAGAGCCTGTCTTGGAAGGCTTACAGATTTGGAAGGTAGGCAAGAGTGCGTAACTTTAATATAACAGTATAAGTGAATACAATCTTAATGAGAATAAGGTGAAATGAACAGCAATAAATGACAGCTAAAGTCAGTGTAGAATGTTCTTTGAATTGTAAAGTTGTATGGAAATTAAGGGGTTCTGTGTTTAATTCTAATGAAATGTAGGAATTTCAATGATGGTATCTCTGGTATATAATTAGCAATTATGACATCTCATAATTAGCAATTCGAGTCATTCCATGTTTCTCTTTCTCTCTTATCTCTATCTTTATCTTCTCTTTACACTTTTTAAATCATGATTATGCAAAACATGATAAGATCAGCTTTTTAATACAATCTTAAGGTTTTAATGAATAAAGTGAGTAAGAACGCTACTGTCTGAATTTTACTTTGCTTAGTTACTCGCTTTGATTTTATCCTGTAAAACCTTTATTTTGTTAGCTAGATGATCCCAAAATATACCAGATTTGACTCATTTAATTTCAATACATTTTAACTATGCTGAATGTTGAGGAGAAATATAATGACCTTTATTTCTTGCCCTAAGAGAGCTTTATTGGTCCTTTTAAAAGGCATGCTGAGTTGACAAAACAGGATTATCATAACGTATAATTTTTAAGACAACCAGGAAGTACCTATTGTGGCCTGAGGTCTACCTAGGATAAACACTACCAGGAGAAGTGATGTGCAGCTCACTTTTTTAAAATGTCAAAATGCCTGAGTTGCAGTAGAAGGGTAAAAATATACATATATTTATAGTTTCACTAAAACTTGTTTTCTATTCAAAAATGTACTCACTGAGCCTGAGGAAGGCCTGTCAGCATTCTTTCCCACAGCTGCTTACTTTATCTCAGTGTCACAGTTTATCAAAACAAAAACAAAATAAAGACAAAAGAAGGAAGAGCTTTGAATTGATTTTATTTTTTCCTTATACGTCACTAGCTGTGTGTGAGTCCTCTCAGGGAATAACCATTCCATAATATCTCATTCTAATTTTATATTGACTTATTATTTACCTATTTGTTTTCTTTTAATATGAATGTTTAATAAAAGGTTGAAAGAATCCTTTTCACCACACATGCTGACTTTAAAAATAATCTTATAATAAACTAAAGATCAGTTTACTTCGCAAGAAATATTTCCTCTGCATATATTACAGTTATTGGGGCCGTAGCCTCTCCAGTCAGGCTGCTAGAGATAAATCAATTTAGTCCTCATTTTTTAGAGTCTTGTAATCCAGGGAAATTTGCTTAATCTCTCCATGCTACAGTTTCTTCGTCTGAAAAATGGGAATAAGCACAGGAAACAACAGATAAAAATAATAAGAAAAAAGAGTATTTCTTATTTATCTGAAATATAGTGATATGTGCTGCTATCTAGATCTATCCATTCATCCATCTGTTATCTATCTATCTATCCACCCCTCCATCTATCTATCAAATACCTATCTATAGGTATGCATGAATGTATTTGCACATGTACATATAGTGCATGTGTGTATACACATATACATCTTTCATATATATCCATCAACTTTTATTTCTATTATATTTTTCAATAACCTATCTAAATATCTTTTTAAAAAATTGATGAGCTTGGCCGGGCGCGGTGGCTCAAGCCTGTAATCCCAGCATTTTGGGAGGCCGAGACGGGCGGATCACGAGGTCAGGAGTTCGAGACCATCCTGGCTAACACAGTGAAACCCTGTCTCTACTAAAAAATACAAAAAAAGCTAGCCGGGCGAGGTGGCTGGCGCCTGTAGTCCCAGCTACTTGGGAGGCTGAGGCAGGAGAATGGTGTAAACCCGGGAGGCGGAGCTTGCAGTGAGCTGAGATCCGGCCACTGCACTCCAGCCCGGGCCACAAAGCGAGACTCCGTCTCAAAAAAAAAAAAAAATTGATGAGCTTATGGCTATTGTAAGTTAGATGTGGTATACATACTTATTCAGAAGCATCTGGACAACTTCAGAGATAGCCACAGATCTGATACTTCTTAGCTAGTTCATTAAATGGATGCAAGTGGGATTATTTAGTCAGGCAATTCGGGAAATTGCATAAATTTTCTCCAGTCTTCTGCAGGGAGAATATCATTAAACCAACCAAATATATATATAAACATAGACTATATTGACAACAGATACAAGGATCAGGGTTAAGATCTTGTAAAATTGTAAATAGGCCCTGCATCTCAAATATCCTTAATCAGTTTGTGCTGCATTCCCCAACTGTTTCCTTTACTTCAATATCATCATTCAAAAATACATGGTAAACTTATTTCTGCTAAATATAAAATATAACTTAGATTTTTATTCACTATAGAAGTATTTACATTTTCATAGAATATTTACAATTTGATAGATGACTGTAAAATATTGCTAGAACTTCATTACTCTAATGATGATATTTGAGACAACATGATGGGTTGAAGTTGTTATAGACGAGGGGAGATACGTAACTTGCTGGTACCTCCCTATCAAGTAATCCTTGTCAAGTAAAATGAGCTTAAAACAATTTATGGATTAGAACTAATTTGTTCTGTGACAAAATTTTAGAAATGCAGATTTACTGCTATAAATTAGTATGGGCATTTTCTGAGTTGGTATCCCTTGTGGCCAATAGTAAGTCCTGCCGCTCTTCAGTGTGCTTGGATTTGCTAAACAATTATTTATTTAATGTTTTATCCTTAAGTAAAAAAAAAAAAAAACAGCAAGATAATTAGCTGCTGTATCATAGATGTATATTCCAAGTTTACACCTTTTTCTTCCGCCCATAACTCTTGCCTCTATTCTGATTTTCTTTGTTTTGCCTAAACCACCATCAGTTTTTTTATATTGCTATAAAAATAAATATAAAATTTTGCCCTTTCATTTGAACTATATTATCAGATTCTTTATTGTGTCTCTTTATCTAATGACTAATCTTCTGACTCTTACCTACAAGACTATTTTCCCCAGCTCTACTAAGGTTTGCAATTGAAAAATAAAAATTATATATATTGACAGCATCCAATGCGGTTTTCTGATATATGTATACATTGTGAAATGACGAAGTCAACAAATGAACAAATGATATCCATCATCTCATATACTTATCAACTTTTGTTGTGAGAACATGTAAGATTTACAGGGTTAACCTTTAAGTATATATTTAATCATATTTAATCATTTCTTCCAATTGCTAATACATTTTAATCCCTCTTGTCTACAGAAGAGGCAATTTCTTTACACTGCATCAAAGGCCCTCTGACAAGAGCTAAAGTCACATTTTCAGAAGAAGCACTTACCATTTTGGTGCCTTCAATGCCACATCAACTGACATAAACGTTTCTACATTTAGTTTTTCCCACATTGTCACACACATCTCATGTCTTCTATTGGATTCATCGCCTGCCTCTTTCACCACTTGGGAAATGTATACCCATTGTTAAAGTTAAATATCACCACAGCTATAAATTCTCCCTAAATTATCTGAGTTCCCAAAGCATCCTGAATATACATTTTTAGCAATTGTGCTTATAAGCATTTTGCTATCTTTACAAATACCTAGATTCTGTTTTCTAAATTCCCTGAATAACATGACACAAAACATCTGTTTCCTCAGCCCTAGTAATAAAAATAGATTTCAAACTGACTTATGTAACTTGTTCACTGATTGACTGAAAATAGCATTGTTTCTTAAAAAGAAGTTACAATAGTCCAAAGTCCTTCTAAAAGATCAATAACACATCTCTGTTTCCTCATAAGTGCCCCTGTTTCTTTTTGTTGGTGGGCTCAGGTCTTCCTGTCCTCATCCTCTTATCTAGGGAGACGTTTCTCAATAAATTTGGTAATCACTGACAAGTGGCAGTTATAGTCTGTCACTGATGGGGTTTTATTGTTACATCAATCAGTTCTTAAACTCTTTCTTCTTGTGTCCTGTGCAGAACTTAAACCAACCATTTAGACACATTTGTCTAGTACTGCTGCTTTCTGCCCTGAAATATGGCCAATCTGGAAGAACTAAACAGAGGCATTTGGGGGTCCTGTGTTGGAGAAATGGCTGTGCTCCGTACTT